>NC_134643.1:227359820-227639829 GCF_030463565.1 Pelecanus crispus
CAGGCGACCCCAAGCCATACATACCTCTAAGGTTTCAAGCACAGCCCCGACAGCCCAGCTCCAGGTGGTGACTGTTGGTCGTGCTGAGTTGGCTTGCAGTGGTCATGGTGTGAAATCTTGTCTGGATGCAGTGGGAGCAGAGGCCACCACTGGAGCTGGCTGGGCTAGCATGGGACCCTCTGGGAGAAAAAGCCTAGCTCTCTTCTGAGAAGCTGCTATTGTCCCTCTGCTTCCTGCACAAGTGCCCCAGGAAGGTTTATGAAGGGTCTTATCAGATCAGGAACATTGGCCTAATCTGTGCTGCAGGGCTTTTCAAGGAATCCTTTTTCCCAGGTATTAGGGAAAAAAACATGAGCTGAGCAATGTGCAGGGGCTGAGCGAGCTGCAGTCTTTTGTGGGGGGAGAATGGACATCACTGGAGCTCTGTGTTTGGGGGGGGGGGGGGAAGATTGTCAAATCCTGTGGCACTGGTTCAGTTTTTTGCCCTGAAATTGGATGTTTCTTGACTGAGGCAAGCACTTGTTGCCTCTGTTTACACTGGCAAGCAGCACAGTGCTGTTAAAAGCTTCTGTAGAGCTATAGGGCTGGTGCTAATGACTTCGTATCTCCACCACATACATTTCAAGAAGGTTTACTTCAGACCAGCTTTCATCTGGTCTCCTGGGCTGGACATCCTTGGGACACTGGAGCGTTTCAGGTGTGCACCTCGGGCAGTCTTCCCATTCAGTTTGATCCAGGAGGAATCCAGTCTGCATGCTCCAGGACCACTCCACCAAGTGGGACAGAGCACTTTCAGTGGAAACTGGCAGGACACTTGCCTCAGAAGTGCTCTCCTGAACCAGTGCAAGCAGCTGTCAGGGATGGCTGGCTGCATGGGGAATTTGAGCTTCTAGACCGTACCTCATGCCATTCTCTGTTTGCCACTGACCAGATCAGGTTGAGGGTATTTGATGCTTTTTTACAGGACTACAGTGTAGGCAAGAGACAAGAAGGGCTTCATGCCTCTGAACGCTACTGCCTTCTCCCACCCTCCCTATTTCCTTCTCACTGGCATCCCGGGGCTGGAGAAGGAGCAGTTTTGGATTGCCTTCCCCTTCTGCATCATGTATGCCATTGCTGTGCTGGGAAACATCACCCTTCTCCTCATTATAAAGGCAGAGCCGAGCCTGCACAAGCCCGTACCTCTTCCTGGCTATGCTGGCCTTCACTGATCTGGTCCTATCAACATCCATGCTACCCAAAATGCTTGGCATCTTCTGGCTGGGCTCCGGGGAGATTGGGTTTCTCTCCTGCCTTGCTCAGTTGTTCTTCATCCATACCTTCTCATCAGTGGAGTCGGGCATGCTCATGGCCACGGCCTTGGATCGCTACATCGCTATTTGCTGCCCACTGCAGCACTCCAGCATCCTCTCTGTTCCAGTGGTGGTGGCCCTTGGGAGCCTGGTGCTGGTGCGTGGGGTCCTCCTGGTGAGTCCCTTCTGCTTCCTCCTCCACAGGATGTCCTTCTGCCAGCATCACGTCATCTCCCACTCCTACTGTGAGCACATGGCCGTGGTGAAGCTGGCATGTGGGGACACCAGAGTCAATGTCATTTATGGCCTCTTCGTGGCTTTCATAGTGACAGGAACTGACATGATCCTGATCTCTGTGTCCTACACCATGATCCTGCGGGTGGTAATGAGGCTATCATCCACAGAGGCACGACTGAAAGCCTTCAGCACCTGTGCATCCCATGTCTGTGTCATTCTTGCCTTTTATGTCCCTGCCCTCTTCACATTCCTCACCCACCGGTTTGGGCAGAGCATCCCACCCCGCATCCATATAATGGTGGCCAATCTCTACCTGCTAGTGCCCCCCATGCTAAACCCCATTGTTTATGGGGTGAGAACCAAGGAGCTCTGGGCCAGGGTGGTCCTCCTCTTCCAGCAAAAGGGAACCTGACCCATATGTATGTGCCTCAAACTGTGCTCATAATTTACTGATGATGCTGGTAAATTTAATGAGAGTTAACACTGTGACTATTTATTTGTTCAGGGAGGAACCCTTCCTCAATGCCTGGAGTTTAAGTAATGCATTCTTGCAGAAATCACTAGATTGTCTCTTCCGTTATTACTGTCCAGGAGGTTTCATCCATTTAGTGATGAAACTTGGCATAAAGACGTTCAGTCTGGCTTCTACACCACTGGGAGATGGAGAGCTCACCCCTCCCAGAAGTTAAACTCCTCACTGTTAGAATTCTTTCACTGTTAAAAAAATATCCTCTCATGATTAAAATATTTACACTGTAAGGCTGAGTATCTCCAAAAGATCTTCCTCCAGCAGCTTTCATTACATGAAGAGTGTTCCCTGGACTGTGTGATGGTATTTAAAAGACCTGTAGACATGGTGCTTAGGGACACGGTTTAGTGTTGGACTTGGCAATGCTATGTTTACAGTTGGACTCTATGATCTTAAAGGTCTTTTCCAACCTAAATGATTGTATGATTCTATGGGAAGGTGCTCAGGATGGAATGGTGACTGTCCTTGTAGAAGGAAATGGGTAGAATTCAATTTTAAGCATTAACCTTTTTTTTGTAAGGAAGGCAAAACCTACAATAATCCTATGCTAGAAAATTCTGAAAGTCCTATGTAAACGTAAACCCTTTCAAAAACATCAGAAATCCTCGCTGATGCAATTATTCCGAGTGACATATCACACAGAGATGGCTGCTAACAGGATTGCATTATACTAATGTAAGTCAACTATCCCGATAAACAGGCAAACATGTTTTAGAAAATCACTGCTCTATATACGAAAAAGGTAGGCAGCAGAATGAGGTGAAGGTCAGACGACCCAAACACAAGTTACAAAACTCAAGCTACAAAACTCAAGCATGTTACAGACTTTTGCTGTATTTTTAGTGCCACTGAAGAGCACTAATGGATGGAGAGGAGATCTCTGACCTGGCCTGGCATTTCTTCGAGCTCTCTATCTTCCTGAGCAGCCCTGACTATCATGGCCACCCACGAGGAGCCTTCGGCCTCTGCTATCTCTCCGTGAGCTGGATGCCAGTGGGGAAGCAGGAGAGGGGGCTCCAGGAAGAGAACATGCACTTCTGCTGAAGTGAAGCAGATGTTAGGCTGCAGACAAAATGGGAAATTAACATTTTTTGGCACCGTTTCAGTAGAATACTTAAATTTCATAGAATCATAGAATCATCAAATCATTTAGGTTGGAAAAGACCTTTAAGATCATCCAGTCCAACCATTAACCTACACTACTAAGTCTACTCTAAGCCAATCAAGGGTAGACTAGACTAAAACTTTCAACTCAGTTCATCCTTTTTCGTCAGATAAAACAGAAGTAGCTTTTCACGGACCATAGACGAGAGGCAGGGGAAGCCGAAGGAGGAGAGATACGACTGCAGTTTGTCAAAGAGCCTGTCTCAGAGCACCCGCTTCATAAAGCAGGGCTGCACCATTTCTTGTGGACTGATGCATACCCGCCACCACTCTGGTGAGGTAGAACCCCCATTTTTCTGCAAGCTCCACAAAAAATGTTGTTGTTTTCATTTTCATTAAGAACATGGGAGCCTGTCGTGGTTTAGCCCCAGGCAGCAGCTCAGCACCACGCAGCCGCTCGCTCACTCCCCCTGCCCCAATGGGATGGGGGAGAGAATCGGAGGAGTGAGAGTGAGAAACACTCCTGGGGTGAGATAAGAACAGCTTAATAATTGAAATAAAGTAAAATAGGAATGATAAGAATAACAATATAATAATAATTGTAATACTAATATACAAAGCAAGTGGTGCCCAATGCAATTGCTCACCACCCGCCGACCGATGCCCAGACAGTTCCCAGCAGCGATCGCTGCTCCCCGGCCAACCCCCCCAGTTTCTATACTGAGCATGACGCCGTATGGTATGGAATGGCCCTTGGGGCAGTTGGGATCAACTCTCCTGGCTGTGCCCCCTTCCAGTTTCTTGTGCCCCTGGCAGAGCATGGGAAGCTGAAAAGTCCTTGACTGGCACAAGCAGTGCTGAGCAACAACTAAACCATCAGTGTGTTAGCAACATTCTTCTCCTACTAAATCCAAACCACAGCACTATGCCTGCTACTGGGAAGAAAATTAACTCTATCCCAGCCGAAACCAGGACAGAGCCGCCCTCATGACCGATGTCTATCCATTCCACCACACTGCCTCCTCCAGTGGGAGGGGCCTTCTAAGAGATGCCTTTTTTAAGTAAGAAACGACAGGGGGGTTCGTTGCCTGTCAGATATGTGCAAAGGTGACTGTCTGACTCACATAGCTCCTTGTGACCTGTGAGATGTGTGCTACAAGATGTCACTGCCACATAATATCGAATACTCAGCACCAACAGCTTAGGCTCCTACTCTAGGATTACCTTCTCTGTAAATAAAGCTGGCTGTGACATCTGGATCACAGCACAGTATGGATGGGGTGGTTGCTGGGGTGGGATGGGGTCAGCCGTGCCCTCTAGTCAATGCTAACACTGCATGTGAGCTGCCTGGAGAAAGTGGTGGGAAAGTCAAGGAGGTCTGTACCCAAACCAGGGACACAAGCACACTTTCATGGGGAGGGGGTACAACTTTGGGGTGGTGCTTTGAAATCCAAAGGCACCAAATGGTCCCATTACTGAAAAAGCCGAAACCTGAATGTTTTGATGGGTAGCCCAGTGTTCTCAGGAGTTTCATTTCCTGACAATGGTGCCTGAGGCCACAGCTGCCAGGAAAGGGAGATCTTGCCACCATCGCACTCTCCTCTTGGTAGGTTCACATCTGTCCTTCTTGCCCCTACAGAGGGTCTCCCAGGAAAGTTTTCTCCTGTCTGATGTTTCCTTGTTGAAGCCAGAAGCCAACACCACATTCAAGTCCTGCTTTGACTTCACACCTACTTTCTAGGTGTCCTATTTAGCTCCTGGTGCTAACTAACCCAAGGTAATTCCACTGTAGCCTCCCACTTGACACTGGGTTTCACTCTTAATAGTATGTTTGCATCATCTCCTTTGAGATAGTGGATCAACAAAAAAAAAAAAAAAAGAAGCAGCAGAAGTATCCAGTGAGCCTGGGATTCCTGGGGGATTTTGTGGAGTGGCAATATAAAGATGTATTCACTGGCAGCCTGGAGGCAAGATGCTCAGGCAGCTCATATTTGGGCATTGCCCCATATTTAAGGCAAAGCGATCTGCTTTTTCTAGGCTGCTTTTCACATGTCACCTGTCAGATAACTTCAGACAGCTTCGACAGTGTTACTGTAGTTTTAGTGTCAAAGTGATTATTAGTTTTAAAGAGAGGATGCGTGCATAATGAAGAGCTTGTTACCCTCAGACCCTTTTCTTGTCAGGGGGCTGTATGCACCATTTATCTGACCAGGGTAGACATCAGGGTGAGACAAACTGCCTGCTGGCAATGCCTGTTTCCCCAGTGTGATTGGTGGGGTCCAGGCAACCAGCTGAGATGCTGATACCCACACAGCAGGCACCTGCACCCAGGTGAGGGGACAGTGACCTGTAAGGAAGGGCAACCCTTGCCTGTGTTACAGCTTGGCAAGGTGGGTAAATAGGACTGAAATCTTCTCCTCTCAGCATGCAGAAGTGGTTCATGTACACCACAGGGAGCTGCCAGAGCTCTCCTCCCTGCGAGAGGGTGATTTGGTTATTGTTTACTTCATTTCTACTGGAAAACAGCACTTGCATTTGTACATACATGAATATCCAAGTCCAGTCTTTCACTCTTGGGCAAGCAGATGTTCACAACACTGCTTTTTGGCAGCACGCTGGTGAATGCTTGTTGGCTGGATCCTGCAAAATGTTGCTGCACTATTTGGGTTCTCAGCTGTGCACAGCTCTTGAAGATGCAAAAACCACTTGGTGCAAAGGCACTTATATCAGCTCTTTGCTGCCAAGGTTATTTTTATGGAAGGAAAAGATCACCAAGTCTGATATTCATTCAGAGAAAGAAATAAAATAGAGGTGCAAAGAATAATTTTAAAAAAGAGATCTAAAATGAGGATGAAACTCACAGCCAGCAGAGAAGACGTGCTCTGCAGCACCCGCACAGAAGGGATATGGGAATCTCATTCATAAAGCACTGGAAGCCACACTCAGATATCCGGGTGTCCTGGTTTCAGCTGGGATAGAGTTAATTTTCTTCCCAGTAGCAGGCACAGTGCTGTGGTTTGGATTTAGTAGGAGAAGAATGTTGATAACACGCTGATGGTTTAGTTGTTGCTCAGTGCTGCTTATGCCAGTCAAGGTCTTTTCAGCTTCCCATGCTCTGCCAGGGGCACAAGAAGCTGGGAGGGGGCACAGCCAGGAGAGTTGATCCCAACTGCCCCAAGGGCCATTCCATACCATACGGCGTCATGGGCAGTATAGAAACTGGGGGGGTTGGCCGGGGAGCAGCGATCGCTGCTCGGGGACTGGCTGGGTATCGGTCGGCGGGTGGTGAGCAATCGCATTGGGCATCACTTGCTTTGGATATTGTTATTATCATTATTATTATATTGTTATTATTATTATTTTACTTTATTTTATTTCAATTATTAAACTGTTCTTATCTCAGCCCAGGAGTGTTTCTCACTCTTACTCCTCCGATTCTCTCCCCCATCCCATCGGGGCAGGGGGAGTGAGCAAGCGGTCGTGTGGTGCTGAGCTGCTGGCTGGGGCTGAACCCCGACACCGGGTGAGGGAGTTACCTGGCAATGTCAGAGCACAGTTCTAGGTACCTGCATGGTGCTCTTTCTCTTGCTTTTCTACAACACAAGGAAAAGCCAGAGCAAGGACCAGTGAACTCCCTCTGTGATGTCCAAGTCCAGCGGTGGGCTTTCTGTATGAGACACAAGTCTGCTTTCACCCTTCATCCAGGCTGCCACCTCTCAAGTCTTTTTGCCCTCTGGTGCAACACAGTCAATACAGTATCACATCTGTCAATCTAGTAGGCATCTGTCTGTGTCCTGGCATAGAGAAGTCCATAATTCGACCATCAACTAAGTACTCTGTCCCTCCATTTCCATAGTTTTTCTGACTTTTGGGAGCTGTAGTTCTCCATGCCAAGAACTGATCACAAAGGTAAAATGCCCTTTTGCTGTCTCAGCAAACTCAGAAGTCTGGATCCCATCACCGCAGTGAGAGACACATGAAGAAAGCTTTGCTTCATGGCATGATTACTCTTTTATGATTACTGTGAATTCATTTGTAGGATGAGTGGGATCTGCTGCTTGATCTTTGACAGGACGAAGATGCTGCACTAGGAGAATGAGCAACAGTAGCTTCCTTAGACTTTCTACCTTCCTTCTAACAGGAATCCCAGGACTGGAAAGTGGGAACTTGTGGCTTGCCATTCCTTTCTGCTGCATGTACGTTATTTCCATCCTGGGAAATAGTGCAATCCTCTTTGTCATCGAAGCAGAGCGCAGCCTCCATGAGTCCATGTACCTCTTCCTGCGCATGCTGGCTATTGCAGAGCTTGGTGTGTCTCTGTCTACACTCCCTACAGTGCTAAGTGTGCTGCTTTTTGATTCATGGGAGATCAGGTTTGTTGCCTGCTTCACCCAGATGTTCTTCATTCACTGCTTCTCCATCCTGGACTCTGGGGTGCTGTGGGCCATGGCCTTTGAGTGCTTCATGGCCATCTACAATCCCTTGCAGTATTCATCCATCCTGACCAACCCCAGGATAGATGTCATCGGGCTGGGGCTCACAGTGAGGACCATTAGTGTCTTGCTCCCCTTGCCGATACTTCTGAAGAAGCTGTCCTTCTGCAGGTCCCACATGCTGGCTCACTCCTGTTTGCATCCCAACTTACTCCAGCTGCCCTGTGCAGATATCAAGGTGAATAGCATGTATGGCTTATTTGTCATCCTGGCCACCTTTGGGCTAGACTTGCTGTCTATCATCCTGTCCTATGTCATGATCATTAAGACTGTGCTGAGTATCAGCAAGGAAGAGTATCTCAAGGCCCTGAACACCTGCATCTCTCATATCTGTGCTGTTTTGATTCATTATATCCCCATGATAGGCTTGTCCATGGTGTACAGGTTTGGGAAACCTGCCTCTCCTCTGATTCATGTCCTCATGGCCAATATCTACCTCCTTGCACACCCTGTGCTAAACCCCATTATTCACAGTATAAAAACTAAACAGATCTGCAAAGGGATACACAAACTTCTCACTCCAAGAAGGCGCTGATGTAGGACACAGGAGACCCAAGAGGTTTTGCATATGACAGAACAGCTGGTGAATACTAGTTTAGGTACTTTCTACTCCATCCTGTCATCCATTTGACTGCTGAGGATCCTGAACCTTTAAACTCCTCTTATGCAGTAGATGAAGTATACCCTGTTTCTAGGCCCACAGCATTTCCTTTGCTGTAAAAAGGAGTGTTGCAGTATTTACAGTCTTCTATACATTCCTGGTCAATAATGCAGGAGCTGTAACTGCCTGAGGTTCCTAAACTAATGGTCCTTCTTTTTAGACAAGGAGGACATAGCAATGGACGTGTGGAGGTAAGAGCCTCCCACCTTCACCATGGTACTGGGTCAGCTGGACCCAGAGCTCCTACCAGAACAAGGGAGTTGATCCTCCTGGCCAGCACTGCCTGGTCATGTATCTGCAGGGAAAATCTAATGCTTCCTGGATGTGCTCAGCCATCTAGCCTCCAGTGCATCAGCATGCACTGCAGCATAGCTCTGCATATGTGCAATAACTGTTTATTCAAGCTTTTTACACCTGCAGCCAGACTTGCTAAGAGTGTGAAGTGTCTAAAGACCTGGGCATATGGCAAAGCCCTCTTGTTCCAGCCAGGTGACGTTTCCAGCAGGAACAAGACCTATCCAAAAGCTGTGATTTGTGCTGCAGGATCTGAAAGTCACCATATGTTTCCCTTCCCAGGGACTGTAACCAGCCCACTCAACCCACTCTGTGGTGTTGCAGACTCACAGCAGCTGGGATGCTTCATCTGCTCTGCCTGGACCAGCCACTTAATGGCTCAATGCAGACCTCCGATGGAAACAGAGCCCATGCAATATCACTGCAGCAGCACCGGGCTCACGATACCATCAGGTCAAAACTGAACAGAATTACACGCAAAAAGGGTTTAGGCCAGATCCCCAGCTGGTGTGAGTGGGTCCAGCTCAGCCACTGCACTGCAGCTCCACCATCCTGTATTACAGCAACAGGAGAGCCAGCTCCCACCGGTGACCTCTGAAATGAGGTGCCTCCATGCGCACTGGATGTTTAAGCTCCTATCACCCAGGAGGAGATCTAATCAAGACAGAGCCTGGAGAAGAGTGGCTCAGATCACCCTAAAGCAGATAGTTGGTGTTGGTTTCACCCCAGAATATCCTGCCTGCTCCCCATACCTCCCTCTGCTTTGATTTCCGTTTATTCAAGTAGGGTTGCTTTGGCATAAGGTTAGAAAGCAGAGAGGCGAAGCAGTGCTATGCACTTAAAACAAAATCATTGGTAGCAGTGCTGGTTGCAGCCCTGCGGTGCACAAGGCTGTACATCAAAGGCCAGCACCTTCCTCACAGGTCTGCAGCATCCACCATCCCAGGAGGGGCTAAGAAGGGCCAAAATAAATCCTGCCTTCTTTTTTCCCTTACATAAAGCTGTCAGTACTGAGAACAGCCAAGGAACACTGGTATTTACTGAAGCCTAAATGGGTACATGAATACCCATGGGAAATTACAGAAAAATAATAAAAAATACCCTACATATTCCAAGTCAGACTGAGAACTGAATAGTCGTCAGTGCTTTACAGGTTACCTGGTAAGATTTTGCTGATGTGACCCAAACAACAGAAGCCACCTTCCTCAGGCTGAACCCCCTTCCTAGGGTTTCAGGGTTGAGCGCTGCGTTTGACAAACCTTCCTGGGTGTCCCTGTCTCTCATGGCAGCCCAGGAGAACTATCAACAGATGTAGTACATATACCTACCACCATGCAGCAAGAGTTTCTTCAAACTCCTTGCTTTGAGACCTGCTTCTGTGGGACTTGTGATCCAAATATCAGCTTGTCACATTCAGGTGTTACCAAGTCTCATGGTGGTTCTGTGTGTGTTGGGGCTGTGGTATACTCAAAAGCTTGTTACAGCAAAAGGAAGTACACCTTCTATGTGGAGCCAAGAATTTATTGTTATTGCAATTAAAGATTTAACAGTCTTACAAAATCACAGAATACAGCTGCTATGAGTCCAGTGGCTGACCTAGTGTCCTCTGCAAACTTTGAGAGTTCACTGTGCACTCCCTCATCCAGGTCACTGATGACAATGCAGAATAAAATGACTCCTAGCAGGGATTCCTTGGGGAGGCCACTGCTGACTCTTCTCTGGACTGAAAATAACCTACCCTTACTTTAACCAACTTCCCATCCCTAGAAGAGAGTTTCCTCCAATCCCCCTACAAAGTAATTTCATTAAAAGCATTTAGTCAAAGGCTTTGGGACATCCATGTGTGTTATGGCTACAGGATCCCTCCAGCTGGAGCTACTTTCACAGAAGTCCAGCAGACCGCCGCGGCAGGATTCCCCCTTGCAGCTTCCTGGCTGACTCTGCAAGTGCTTTATATGTGTTTACTCATATGCTTAATGACTTTATTCTTTATCACAGCCTCTACTGTCCTCCCAGCAATGGAAATCAAGCCCACTGGTCAGTAGGTCTCAGGAACCCCATGGAGCCCCTTTTGCAGGTGGAGCCGAAGGGCTGATCTGCCCTGCAGCACCATGACCATTTGCAGTAGTGATGCACCGTGCCCAGCAGCTCTGCAGCTTCACCTCTGAGCTCCTTCCAGACTCTCAGGTGAATGACACCTGGTCCTGGGAGTTTGTGATATTTAACTGATATTTCTTTGATGTAACCCTTTCTCCATATTTACTTTGAACTGATCAAGATCCTCTAATCCATTTGTTATGAAGACAGTGTTGGGTATAGAAATCTGATGCAAGGAATTCACTGAGCTTCTCTGCTGTGGCCTTATAACGCCTGAGTATGCTTCTCACCCCTGATCACCAAGTGGTCCACCTGTTTCCTAGCTGGATTCCTGCTTTTGATTCATTTAAAGAGCTTTCTGCTGACAGAGCATTCTTTGCAAGGTGCTCTTCCCATTAATTTTTCTCTTAGACTCCTGCTTATGTTCAACCTCCCACTTTTTATGGGCATTTCATGTAGGCAAGCTTCCCACTTCTCAGGGACTCCTGGTCTGATGGCCATGGCCAGGCCAGGCCAGCCTTTGACACAGGAGCCTGAGGAGGCCTTTACAAATGGTCTTGTTTTTCATGCTGTAGATGATGGGGTTCAACACAGGTGGGACAAAAAGTAGATGTTGGTCATGAGCACGTGGCTGAAGGGTGCATCATTCCTCCTGTACCAGTGTATAATGGACAGGCTGACCATGGGGACATAGAAGATGCAGCGCAGAAGTGAGACGTGCAAGTCTTGAGGGTTTTGGTCTGCTCTTCTCTGGAGGTGAGGCCTGCCATGGCCTTAATGATCACAGTGTAGGACAAGGTAATGAGCACTGAGTCTAGGGGGATGAACAGCACCAGGGTTAGGCCGTACAGGCTGAGGAGGGTGAGGTCTGTGCACACCAGCCATATCATGTCCTGGTGCAAGCAGCATGGGGGACCTACAAAACAGCAGTTGTGTGAACAGGCAGATGAATGGGAGCAGCAGCAGACCATCCCCAGCCCAATCTTTGTGATTCTGCCACTGGTGAGGATGGAGGAGTATCTCAGCAGGCAGCAGATGGCCATGTAGTGATCAAAGGCCATGGCCAGAAGCACCAAGCCCAGCTGCTGAGTTTGGACCATGGCTTGGCTCTTGGCAGATACAGTCCTGCTTGTCCTCCTGTCCTCCACCTGCACTGCTATCATTTAACCAACCCTTCAATGGAAGGAAAAGGGGAAAGGCTGCAGTTTTCTCCCTGCTTTGTGCCTGTGCAGCACCCAGCACTGTGGGACTGTGCTCCTTGACAAAGGTCCCCGGGAGCTACAGAAACAGCAGCAATTACCAAAATTTATCTCTCATCTGCTCTGACATCTGAGGGGACATGGTCACTCCTGCAAGTCTAAATTTGGCAAGACATTGGCAAATCTAGAACTTTATCGTTTCCCTTCACTTTGGAGATTATTTACTATTCTGATTGTTGTTGCCATTACTATAGTTTTTACTGATAGCCCATCAAGCTATTCAAGGTGACAGGTATTTCAGTTGATATTTGTGTTAGTAGTATACACAGCAACTATAATCCTTAGCAGGAATGTTGTTATTACAGCTAACAGTTATGGGTAAAATTAAGCAATGTGTACACGAACCCAGCTCTCATTTCTTCTACAGAACTGTCAACCAAGGGCTTCAAATCCACAGCCCACAGATACCTCAGGGAAATACAGTGTTATATGAAATATAAATCATAAAAGAAAAGCTATGCTTAAAGGGCTTAAGCTTTGAATACAGAGACAGTACCTTTTGGGGTTGTAAATAAAAAAAAAAAATAAAGTTTTAAAATGCTCCTCTAACTATGCTAATTATTTGCCTGGGTTGTCTGCTGCTCTTTTCAGGGACTGCAGTGCCTTGTGTGGAAGAAGTTAAGCGTTTCCAGCCCTCAGCATTCAAGGAATTCATGCTCCATCTGTCTATGTAAACAGGGAACATGGCATTGTTTAATTGGAAGCCATGTGGCTAAACTCATTAGTGTGCAATGAAAAGTGAATTAGTCTATTTCCAACTGCCCCACTTCTCAGACAAAGCTCCAGACATCTGTGCCTCCACTCTTTACTTCGCCAGCTAAATAATTAGCTTGATAAGTTAAATTAGCAGACAGCTTTCCAGGGTGCTCTAATTATCTTTAACATGAAGATACAGATTTAAGTATTTGAATCTGGGTGTACAGACCTGAATGTGTGCCTCATCCTCATCATCTGTAAATGTGCTTTGGATGTCTCACAAAAATAAAAAGATAGCTTAGTTCATTCTGTGCATCATCGACTGTTCTGGCCTGGGTAAATATTCATTAAACTGGGAAAAGTCTCATCCTCCATCCATGGGGCTGCCCCAGAGGCTGGGCGTCCTGCCCCCCCAGTGTCCCTCCACAAAGCTGTTCACCTCGGTTGCTCCAGCTTGAGGCTGAGGAAGGAATATTCCTCGCCTGCTCCTCCCATCCCTCTTTTATTTTTGTCCTTGTCGAGACACGTAAGCAATGTGTCTGCACACAGGGAAAAGATGAATTTCCACAGCCCAGCTGGGTGCTGTGCCATGGGGGAGGAGTGGGTGCCCTGGCTCCGGTGGATGCTCAGCTTCTGCCCAGGAGGATGAACACGGAGCCTGTAGACAGAGCGTAATCCTTGCTCATTTGATCATTTGACCTTGATCATCCGGTCATGCTTCATAGCACCGTCTGTCAGGCTCTCAGTGAGTAAGGACCAGAGGGACTGGTTCGCCATCTCCAGGTGTGCCATCTCCAAGTGTGCTCAGCACCAGCCACTTCAGAGACAGGAGCAAAACATCGCCCGTCAGCAGGTGGGGCATAATCTGTGTTTTGTGAAAGATCCCATGGAAAAACACAGTTCTTAAAACTTGACTTTGGGGCTTTGAATCCTGTCTGAAATATGCTGTTATAACACTGGATGTTACTCTCTACAGAAATGTCCACTCCATCCTCCAAATATCAGCAGTTGCATCCTTGCAGTGTCCCTGTGTTGCAGCAACAGCCACCTGGGCTGTGCAAAACACGGAGAGGAGACAGCATGGTGGGGAAGAAATAGGGATAGATGAGGAAGATGTATGTGGATAGATGGATAGATAAACAGGCAGCCAAGGGGTGTGCTGGCAATAGCTGCCTGGGTGGCGAGGGGATGGGTTTGGAGGGTGTACTGATTTTGGCTGGGATAGAGTTACTTTTCTTTCACAGTTAATTTTTTTCCACAGTAGCTCATGGATTTGTGACCAAAACAGTGTTGAGAAAGTACTGATGTTTTATTTATTTCTGAACAGTGCTTACCCAGCATCAAGGTCTCTTTTGTTTCTCACCCTGCCCCACCAGCAAGGAGGCTGGGGGTGCAGAAGGACTTGGGAAGGGACACAGCCAGGACCCCAACTGAAAAAAGGGATATTCCATACTACATGACATCGTGCTCAGCAATAAAAATGGGGGGGAGAGGGATGGAGGGGCATTCGCTGAACATCTGTGGGGTTAAGCCACAACAGAGGGAGATGGACGGATGGAGAGTGTGAAACAGCTGCAGGAATGCACAGTGATAGATAAACAAGCTTGCTGTGAGGCAAAGCTACTTTTTATCACAAAATCTGAATGGAAAATGACCCACTCAAAATTAAAACATCAACGATGAAGCAAGACTGGCATGGAATTGCATTGACCCTTCAGGTGCCCTTACCTCTGTTTGGCTGGAGTCCTTAGGCAGAAGATGCAGAGGGACAGGGAACTGCACTCCTGCCGGAGTGTTTCACATGCAGAGGAAGCTGTCTGGTTTTATAATGCCTGTGTGAAATCCCAGCAGCAATGACAGTCACCTGGGACCTGCTGCGGGGGGCTGAGGCCATGAAATGCAAACCAACTCACAGTCCAGGAAGGTGATGGTGCTCCATACCTGCAGCTGCTACCACCCTGCGCAAGGGTAAATGCTGCAACAGCAAACACGAGGATCATAAAAGTTTAGGAAATGCTGGTCAGAGCAGCAATGAAAAAAATTAGTTTTCACTAGTTTTTTATTCCCTTTTAAGACAGAATGGTGAATTTTTAAAATGTTGAATGTTGAACAAAGTCATTCATTGGCCCCAAGTGTAGGTGTTGGCTCCAGGGTGAAACTGCTGCTCTGCACTTGCCGACTAGACCTGAAGGTAAGATAGAGATGCAACTCCCTGGAAATACTGCTTAGATTTCATCACTGAATTTTGGCTAAAATAGAATGCATCTTTAGATCTTTGCACCCCTAGAAAAATACACACATCCCTGCAAAGCCTTTTAGTGCAAAAGTGGTGCCTCAGTCTTCTTTCTCTGTACGTTTGAGAAGATGTAAGTTCCTCCATGGCAAAACTTTGAGGAGAGAGGGCTTGGAAAGGGATGGAGAGAGGGAGGTGCAGTGCCCACAAGCTCAGCATGTACAAGCATGGGTGGAGGTTGAGCCTACTTTTTGGCCATGCAAAAGCGCTCTTACATACACATCATTTTTTCAAACATCAGCAGTGGAATGCCAGTAAACCCTTTTAAAGATACATACATTTTATTTTCCCCATGTTATAGATAGGTCAACTAAAACAAAGAGGCAAAAGAGAAAAAGCTAAGGCCAGGGCTAGTGTTTATGGAGTACTTTGCTGGAATATTGTCCCAGGGTACCAGTGGAAAACGATCCAGCGGTGATCAAGTACAGATCGTGCCTGACAACGCCTGCATTCCAGCTGCCTGCGTTTCAGCCCATGTACCTAAGCTCGTTATCTGGGACAGACTCAAACATGCAGAAAAGGCCAAGACAAATTGTCGTGACTTCCTTTCCCACTGAAAGGGGTTCCTTCTTGCTACTGTTGTCCAACACTGAAAACTTCATGTACATAAAATAAAAATTAATAAAGCAAACAGAAACTTCCCAAATAAAACTGTCCCAAAGTGAAGCACTCCCCTCCATGGAAGGAGGTTCTTCCCTGGAAGAAGATGTAGGACAGAGAGAGGGCAAAGCAGGAACAATAGCAGTTTGTTTGATTGTTTGAGACACGACCAGGCAGCACATAGCCAGTACGTGCTGAAAGTGGGAGGAGCGCCGAGTAGGGCAGGGTGAGCATATTTGCAAAAAGTCCCCGTCCAAGCAGGTGCTTTCCAGCTCTCGTGGCAGCGGTGGTCTGTGCAGCTCTGAGTGCTGCTGTAGAAATAAAGGCAAAGCTCTGGAGCGTGTCACGGTGATTTGCTCCACATCTGTCCCTGCAGATTCAACCTGGAGGACCACCACAGCCACCCATGGCCAAAGGGCTGCTGTGGCCAGAGGGGCACATGGCTGAGCCCCAAACCATGGCAGGCTTTGGGCAAGTGTCCTGCTTTCGGCTGGGATAGAGTTAATTTTCTTCCTAGTAGCAGGCACAGTGCTGTGTTTTGGATTTAGGATGAGAATGATGCTGACAACACACTGATGTTTTAGTTGTTGCTGAGCAGTGCTGACACCAGGCAAGGACTTTTCAGCTTCCCATGCCCTGCCAGTGAGAAGCTGGGAGGGGGCAGCGCCAGGACAGCTGACCCAAACTGACCAAGGGATATTCCATACCATATGGTGTCATGCTCAGTATATATATATATATAAACTGGGGGTTGAAACTGAGGGGAGTTGGCCGGGGGGAAGCAATCACTGCTCAGGGACTGGCTGGGTATCGGTTGGTGGGTGGTGAGCAATTGCATTGTGCATCACTTATGTTGTATATTCTTTATTATTATTATTATTATTATTATTATTATTATTATTATTATTATTATTATTATTATTATTATTTTCCCTTCCTTTTCTGTCCTATTAAAGTGTCTTTACCTCAACCCACAAATTTTACTCTTTTTTCCACGATTCTCTCCCCCATCCCACTGGGTGGGGGGGAGGGAGGGAGTGACGGCTGTGTGGTGTTTAGCTGCCTGCCAGGTTAAACCACAACAGCAAGCTTAATCACGACTCTGCAGCCCTGCAGTGAAGCTGGGTAGTCTCCAGAAGATGATTCTCCCATACAAATGGGAGATCTGTCAGGTAACAGGAGAGAATATGCCCTGTGGTGAGGTGGTGCTCTGCTTCCTGGGGACGAGCGTGCCCTCCCTGTCATTCACACATCTCTGCTGTATGGACAAAGGCAATGCTCCTCCAGCCTCTGTCAGCCACTGCGGTTTGAGAGCATGGGTTTATCTAAATCACATTATCTACCATGGTGTTTGTTACTGCATAGTGAATATGTGGGTCTCTAGCGCAGGAATTCTTTATTTCTGTGGGGTGGAGCACGTGGACCTGTCTGCACAGCAGCGGTTATCTAGCCTGGGCAAAAAAAGGGTGACATGATAAAAGGCTGCCAACAAAAACAAACAGACAAACAAGAATAATTTGGTTTCTGAGTTCACTTTGTGCCAGACAGTGAGAACTCCTGCACTTCTGGACAGATGAGTTGCTGGGATATCAAAGAGAAACTCCTCATCATCTGACAAACATTATCCCTGCCACTTCTGGTTTGGGATGGAAAATGAGCATGTATCTAGTCCGCACGTGTCTGGTTCTCTTATTGAAGATAATTTGGGCTGGAAGGGCACTAAGCAGAGGTGGGAGGAGGGAAGGGGGTGGAAAAAAGGAAAGATGAGGCAGATCAGCTATGATAAGTCACTCTGGGTTTTCAAACCTTCATTTCTCCAAAGTTACCCAGGGGGATGGATCAAAAATCTCTTAACATCCAAACGATATTTCTCAAGGTTTTTTTTTGCAGCAGTACTCCTGTTGCCATGACATCAGATTTTGCTAGTGACATAGGAAAAAAGTTGTAGTCCTGTTCCCAGCCAGTCCTTGCACAATGTGGCTCATGGAAAACAGCCAGCAGAGCTGGCCCCATCCCTCCAGTCTCACCCGTGGGATTGCTCATGGCCCT
Organism: Pelecanus crispus; assembly: GCF_030463565.1. Taxonomy (NCBI): domain Eukaryota; kingdom Metazoa; phylum Chordata; class Aves; order Pelecaniformes; family Pelecanidae; genus Pelecanus; species Pelecanus crispus. Next base: position 227,377,425 of record NC_134643.1, read on the forward strand.
ATAGATTAAGCCCTCTCCTGCGGGCCAGGCCAGCTGAAAAAGATCCCCCTTGTTTCACAGGCAGATAGATTTTCTGTCCAAAAACCTCCGTAACGTAATGCGCAGTGTAAAAAAACTACCAGAAATGGTTGCTGCAGGAGCACAGAGCCATTAGGTAGCTTAGGTATTTCCATACTGTTTCCTGGAGAAAACACCACCTTTATTTACTTCTCAAAAGCAATAAAGCACCTTTTGCAAAATCAGAACAAGTACATTACCATTCATCCTCATTTCAAGTGGAAAAATACAACAAACTTATCACATGGATGGCTGAATTTTGTTTTGATTATATTCCAGTCCCACCAGCTGTAAGACCTGTCTTCCGAAACGCTCTATTATGCTGATGCTCCTGACAGAGAATTCCCTCTAAAGGCATAAAATCGTACTTTACCCTATATATAACCCCAGCAGGGGCAGCACAGAGTCAGTTAAAGAGTATTTTTGGCTTATGCTGTGAAGTGAAGAGAACAGGGGTTTTTTTTGTGCTCCTGTTATTTTGGTAAGTGTGGGGATCAGGACAGATAAAATCTCATAAAATATCAGGTATAATTATACCTGATAGTCCTCTGGTTAGCCCGCTCCTTAGACTGACATTAAACTTTGAATAAGAATTCCTTACAAGGCTCTGGGGTTTGATTAATTAATTCTATTTTTAAGCAGGAGTTTTTAAGGTTCCATTTCCAGGCAATATGCCACAGCAGTTAACAAGAGGGTTTCACTGTAGAGAAAACATGAATGCTTCTCTCATAAGCACAAAATGCACCACCACATTTTTCATTGCACAGACTCCGTTAATTATCCTAGCAGAGATATTAGACTAATTATTTTTCTTAACACCTGTAAAAACTGCAAATAATGTCTATTATGAGATAAAGAAGAAGTTTTATCCTCCATCCCACCATTTGCAAACCATTTTTGTGGTGGGTCTGCAGGAGGGTAGGCTCCAGGAGGAGAGGTGACGTCTCCCAGTGGCTGAGGAAGAGCAGGTATCGCAACCACAGATCACAACTGTTTTCTGATTTATAAAGTTTAACAGCAGTTCTTAATGTCTTTTCCTACCAATTTGCACAAGAAGCAATCCTCCTCTCATGAAATATGTTCAGTTATTAGTCTGTGCTGTTGTCGTGGAAATTCCCTTCCTTTCTTTCCAAAGCAACACAGTGTGCTCATTCATCAAAGGTCTGCAGTGCTGTCTCAGGTTTGAGAGAAGCTGCTGTGAAAGAGGAGAACAATCCATCAACCTGCTAGTGTGAGCTTCCCATCATTTCACGGCTGCATGATGCAATTCGTAGGGATTCAGGAGTTTTCTATCATTTCTAAACTAGACCTGAACCAAATCTGGGCTGCACAGATTGCAATTCCTAAGAAGTGAGAGGACGCCAAGAGCACCTCATGGGGGTGAGAACTGGACCAGCCTCATGATCACAGGCTTTCTGCTAACCATGCTCCCCAGGTGTGAAGGACATTTTACCTCAGATTTCCACCTCAATTTGTTCTGTTTATGTCACTAAGAGCATTGGAAATTATGCTATTCTGTACACTAGAAAAGCAGACCAAAGCCTCCACCAGCCCTCCATCATGTCCTCTCTGTGCTGGCCCTCACTGACCGTGGGCTCTCCACCATGCCAGGGGGGCTGCAGTCCTTGCTCATGGTGATTAGCTTGTACCCCCCGTGTGTCTCAGCTCTTCCTTATCTACTCCCTCACCTTCCTGGAGTCAGCGGTGGTTTTTGCCATGCCCCTTGACAGGCTGATGGCTCTCTGCCCCCCATGGAGATGCATGACCATGCCAACAGGCATGAGGAAAGCCACAATAGGGCTGACACACCCACAGAGGAGGATAGTCCTGATCATACCCTGGTTCTACATCTCCTCGGGCTGCCTGGTAGCTGGGGAGCACCTTGCCCCATCCTCTTTGCCTCCATCCCACTGGGCTGTCCTCCAGAGAGATGGCGTTCAACAGCAGCTATGTCCCAGACCTCATTTTCTTCACCATGGGCTCAGATCTCCTCTTCATTTTGTTGTCCTCCATCGTGGTCTTCATGACACCTCTCAGCATTGCCTCCAAGGACAAGGGTCTGAAGGTTGTGTGGTCTCAAGTCTTCTTCGTCCCAGAACTTGCCTAGCCCATCCTGCACAGATTTGGGAAAGAGGCACCCCCATCTTCCACACTGCGATGGGCAACATCTACACCCTCCTCCCACCACTCTTCAATCCTGTCTTTTACAGCCTCCAAACAAAGCAGATTGTTGTGGTTTAGCCCCAGCCAGCAGCTCAGCACCACGCAGCCGCTCGCTCACTCCCGCTACCCCGATGGGATGGGGGAGAAAATCGGAGGAGTAAGAGTGAGAAACACTCCTAGGGTGAGATAAGAACAGTTTAATAATTGAAATAAAATAAAATAGTAGTAGTAATAACAACAATAATATAATACTAATAGTAATAATAATGTACAAAGCAAGTGATGCCCAATGCAATTGCTCACCACCCGCCGACCCATGCCCAGACAGTCCCCGAGCAGCGATCGCTCCCCACGGCCAACCCCCCCAGTTTCTATACTGCCCATGACGCCGTATGGTATGGAATGGCCCTTTGGGCAGCTGGGGGCAGCTGTCCTGGCTCTGCCCCCTCCCAGCTTCTTGTGCCCCTGGCAGAGCCTGGGAAGCTGAAAAATCCTTGACTAGCATAAGCACTGCTTAGCAACAACTAAACCATCAGTGTGTTATCAGCATTCTTCTCCTACTAAATCCAAAACACAGCACTATGCCTGCTACTAGGAAGAAAATTAAACTATCCCAGCCGAAACCAGGACAAGATTTATAAAGGTACCTTCAACTTGTTTCTTTATGGACTCCTTCAAAACAAGCCATAGGTGAGAAAAGCAAGCAAACATCTTGCAGACTCAGAGTGCAGAACCACAGGATAATTTTGGTGGGAAGGGCGCTCCAGGGGTCTCCAGTCTGATGCCCTGCCTGAAGCAGGGTCAGTATGTGGGCTGTGCTGCTGTTGGCTGCATAGTGCTTCCAGGGTTCGCTGTACAAAATCCTGCAGTTTTAGCATATGGGAGAAGCTTGCTGAACCCAGGTGAAATGAGCGCATGTTTTGAAAGATTATGACCCAAAGCAACCGTGTCCTCCCTGATAACTCCAGAAACCTCTAACATAGCCAGGACTCTGCTGCGCCAGATGCTGTAAACAGCACTGCTTGTCAGCCCCCTTGTGCAAGGGGTCTCCAGTCTTGGTTTAAGACAAGATTTAAGAGTAAGATAAAGACAGTCTGTCCTGGTTTCAGCTGCGATAGAGTTAATTTTCTTCCCAGTAGCAGGCACAGTGCTGTGGTTTGGATTTAGTAGAAGAATGCTGATAACACGCTGATGTTTTTAGTTGTTGCTCAGTACTGCTTATGCCAGTCAAGGACTTTTCAGCTTCCCATGCTCTGCCAGGGGCACAAGAAACTGGGAGGGGGCACAGCCAGAACAGTTGATCCCAACTGCCCCAAGGGCCATTCCATACCATATGATGTCATGCTCAGTATAGAAACTGGGTGGGGTTGGCCGGGGAGCAGCGATTGCTGCTCGGGAACTGGCTGGGTATCGGTCGGCAGGTGGTGAGCAATTGCATTGGGCATCACTTGCTTTGTACATTATTATTACTATTATTATTATATTATTGTTGTTATTACTACTACTATTTTACTTTATTTCAATTATTAAGCTGTTCTTATCTCAACCCAGGAGTGTTTCTCACTCCTCCGATTCTCTCCCCCATCCCATCGGGGCAGGGGGAGTGAGCGAGCGGCTGCGTGGTGCTGAGTTGCTGGCTGGGGCTAAACCACGACACAGTCCTGACCATTTTTCTGTTTATTCCTGCTTTGTATAATAAAATAGCCAAAAAAATTTGAACTTGTCACCTTTATGCCAGTGAATGAATAACCAGTCCTGACCCACAGCCTCGCTCCATGCACCATGAAGGCCCCTCGGATGGCAGAAGGAAGGCCAGGCACAGCAAAGCCCAGATACCAGTTAGCGTGGTGGGTTTTGTTTGCCAGGTGATGTTGGGAACTGAATGCCCTTGGTCTGGAGAGTTTTTGGGACTGTGGGTGCCTGGGGATGAGGGTCTTCTCTCTGCATCAGCATGACAAATCCCCCTTGGGGAAGCAGTATCTCCTGTTAGGCAGCTGATAGAGCTAGAAGAAGTGGACATCTGAAACTCCCAAGAGTCAGAGTTCATAGAATCAGAGAATGCTTTGGGTTGGAAGGGACCTTTAGAGGCCATCCAGCCCAACCCCCTGCAGTGAGCAGGGACAGCTTTAACCAGAGCAGGGTGCTCAGAGCCCCGTCCAACCTGGCCTGGGATGGTTCCAGGGATGGGGCCTCCACTGCTTCTCTGGGCAACCCGTTCCAGTGCTTGACCACCTTCATTGTAAAAAATTTCTTCCTTATATCTATCTAGTCTAAATCTATTCTTCTTTAGTTTAAAACCATTACTCCTTGTCCTGTCACAACAGGCCTTGCTAAAAAAGAGTTCAAAGGTTTTCTCCTGCATCAGCTGCTCTAAAAGGAGATCGTGCATCCCCAACCCTAGAGCAGGGCAAGGCAGGTGCCAGCTCCCCCGAGCAGCAGCGGCTTGGCTGGGAAGTCTGTGCTCTAGATAGTGCTGGCTTCACCTTATTTCACATTAACGTAGAGCTGGAAGAACAGATGTGGATTCTTTGCAATCACCCATTACTCCTATGACCCTCTGTGAAATGCTCCCAGGTGTCAGGGCCCTTCGCAGGAGTTTTCTCTTCACAGACCCCCATGCATGCACTGGCAGGGAGCGCACATGAGAGAGCACTGCAGAGTTAAGGAAACTCTGTCTGCAACAGCCCTTAGAAATGAGAAATACACCCACGCGCGGATGGCATTGCATTCGACAGCACAAGATCCCCTGGCCTCCCGCCTTCCCCAGCACAGAGAGAGGGAGTCTGCAGACATAGTGCTGGGAGGCATTTATTTGGTGGTTACAGCCTGTCAGTACCCAAGGGGCATCTCCTTGTGCTCAGAGGTGCTTGTGGCAGAGCAGGGACTCGTCCTCGCACGGCCGGTGCCGGGATGCTCAGTGGTACTTGCGGGCCAGAGCGTGAGCCACGACACTGACCAGCTTTTGCCAGGCAAACTGGCAAGAAGGGGTGAAATCCCTGGTGAAGTGGGAAGCCAGGACAATGACTAGGATGTCTCCAAGGAGCTGGAGGAGAAAGAGAAAAACAAACATGTTTAGTGCTGCTTGAACCTCTGTGCCGCAGCAGATCATGGAGCAGGGACTGGACATCCCCGAGCTGGGGCTGACCTGTTGGACCCACAACCTCTCGAAGAAGGCTCTGCGCTCTTGCTGCACACAATTCCACCAACCCCACCCTGCCCTGCCGTGGCTTTAACTCTAAACAGACATGCAAGCTCTCTGTCTCCTTGGTTTTCCTGCTGCAGACTTCCTTCCCGTCCCTCCCAGGCACCACCCTGCAAGCCATAGGCTGCATTTCCTTTCTCCTGACTTCTCCCTGGGGCTGAATTCCCCTCATGAAAGGATTCTCACGTGCTGCACACTCCTCCTCTTCCTCCTCAGCCCTCCTGCCTCATCAGAGTGGCCGTTGGGCTGCAGGGCTTGTTACAGGGACTGGCTCACTCCTTGTTCCCTGGGACTGCTACAGCAAAATCCTCAGTCTGCATAGAAAGCTCTGTGGTTTGGGAAAACACTATTTACTTCATTCTTAAAAAAAATTAAAAAAAAAAAAAAAGAACCAAAGAAAAACATTGAAACTATTGCCCCCACTTTTGGGATGCTAAAGCAATTTGACCTGAGACCCACCCTGCAAAAAGATGGGTTGGGTTTTTGGTTTGTGTTTTGGTTTTTTTTTTTTTTCCTTTTGCTCTTTAGATGTAAATGAAGAAAATTATCGATTTTTATTTAAAAGTGTTGGAGGAGGAGGGAGTGTCCCATCTAGACAGGCAGCCCATGCTGGACAAGGCAGAAACCTGCTCTGTGGTTTTCGAGCACACTAGCTGCTTATCTTGCTATAGGACCTATGATTTCCTTAAATGCTCTCCTTAGCTTCCCTCTGCCTCTGACTCCTCCAGCCCGTGCTGCACCTTCCCCTGGGTTTGTTTCTTTTGTCTCCAGTCAGATCTCCTTCAGGTAACAACGTCCCAATACCTTCTCCTCCCCATTGCCGTGCTGGTACTAAAAATGGGACTTTTTGGTGTGAAAGTCATCCAGACTCTTGCAAACAGTCCTGCACAAGCTATCATCTCGCCTGGGCACTACGCAGGGACTCTGCCTCCACCAGCCAAAGAAAGTACCTCTAGACAGCATTGTTGGAGGCCATAGCCCCAGTTTCAAAGTAAAATCTGACTTTCCCCACATGACAGAGGGAAGGGGCTGGGACTGCAAACATGGCTCACCCTGAAGTTCTCAGGGTCCACATGCAGCTTCTCGCAGTGCAGCTCAGACAGCTTGGAGTAGGTTGACTTAATGTTGTCCAGGTTCTTGACAGCTTCCCCGAAGGAGGTGAGCACTTTCTTGCCGTGGGCACGGACCTTGGGGTTGCCAATGATGGCGGTGGGGCTGGAGAGGTTCCCGAAAGAAGAGAAGAACCTCTGGGTCCAGGGGTAGACAATCAGCAGCCTGGGGAGAGGTGGAGGGCACAAGCAGACACAGACATGTTAATGCTCCCAAATGCAGTTGCCACAGTTTCTCTATCCAGGGTGCAGCTGAGCAGATGCCCAGGAGCTGGACCTACCTGGCCAGAGCCTCGGCACCGCATTCCTCCACATTGACCTTGCTCCAGAGGCTGGTGATGAGCTGCTTCTCTTCAGCTGACCAGTGCACCATGGTGGCAGGCGGCTTTGCTCAGAGTTGCAGGAGGACACAGACCCCGTAGCTGAGCCACAGACCCCACGAAGGCTTTTATCCACTGACAGCAGCTCCACCCCGTCCTGCGCTGCGGGGTCATTGGCTGGGGCCCGGATGAGGGTCCCCACCAGTGGGGGAGCAGAAGGGGATGGCCAGGGTGTGGCATGCTGAGAAGGGGCCTCTGGCTATCCTGACTTCAAGACCTTTATCCCTTCCCACAGAGGTGCAGGCAGTTCTGCATTTCACCTACCAGACTTGGGCCCCTTTTGCAGAGAAAGGGCTGCAGAAGCCACTGTGCGATAGTCCATCACGATTTCATACGTATGCATGGGACTCAATGACGCGTGAGCCTTGTGCTTTGGCTCTTCCAAATGCTGGACTCTGCCTTGCCTTAGACTCTGCCAGCGAAATGATGAATGGCCCTGACAAAATGCAGCCTGTGGCAAAGCAACCCAGAAGGTCTTGCTACCAGCAAACCGTGCAGATACCTGCACTGCAGGAGGACTCCAGTCTCCTTGCACCACCAGGAGATGTGGGCAACGCTGGAGTTTTCAGAGGATGTTCAAGCTTTGCAGCTGAAATCTGCATTAACCCTATCGTCCTCCTCCTGTAACAGGATTTGACCTGCTTGGTTTACTTGTCCCCTTTGTAGCAGGAAGAAGCTCACCCAAACGTTCTCCCCTCAGATGTAGAAGGACCAGCCAGATGCAGTGCTGCTGGACAGGGAGCAAGAATCGAACAGGATCATCCTTTTCATCCCATTTCTGTTTTCATCCACATCCATAAAGGGCAGGGGAAATGAACTTTGAACACAAGGTTTGCCACTGCAGGATTTGCTGTGGGCTGAAAAAGCAGCAAAAGCTCAGCTCAGGGATGTCCAGCCCAGTGGGAGCCCAGGGACTTTCCCTTCTGAACCTGCCCTGGCAAGGCTGACGTATTTCACATTTTTCCCCATGTTCAGCCAGCCTCCTTTGGCAGGAGGAGATGCTTGGGCTTCATGTGAATTGCTCCCCTGTGATACCCCCAAGCACCCTGGGGGTGATGCACCCTCGCCAGGAGCAATGCCCTTGCATGGCCGGGGGGCTCTCCTGTTTTATTTTCTGCATAAAACCCCAAGAAACACTGTCCTTGCTGAAAGCGCAGGGGCTTTCATCCTGATCCTGAGGCACCTGGGGCAATCCGCTGTCTTCCTGTTGTTTTCCACAGGATTTGTATTGGGCTAAGTAAGAGGCGCTGAGTCTTGTCGGACTAGTCTTCTACAGTCGGACTTGTCTTCTACAACTCCCTGAAAGGAGGTTGTAGTGAGGTGGGTGTTGGTCTCTTCTCCCAAGTAGTTAGTGATAGGACGAGAGGAAATGGGCTCAAGCTGCCCCAGGGGAGGTTTAGGTTGGAAATTAGGAAAAATTTCTTTACGGAAAGGGTGGTCAAGCATTGGAACAGTCTGCCCAGAGAGGTGGTGGAGTCCCCATCCCTGGAGGGGTTCAAAAAACGGGCAGAGGTGGTACTTGGGGACATGGTTCAGTCTAGTCTACCCTTGATTGGTTTAGAGTGGACTTGGTAGTGTAGGTTAATGGTTGGGCTGGATGATCTTAAAGGTCTTTTCCAACCTAAACGATTCTATGATTCTATGATTCTATGATTCTAGTGACTGGGTAAGAGGTGGGGTACCCCAGCAGGAACCCCAACAGTGGGAAGAGCCCAGCCGTCCCCTGCTCTACTGACCTGTAGAGTCTAACCTGAGAGGTCTGCTCAGTTCATTTCTACCCCCAGACACCTGACTTGCAGGAAGAGACCTAATTGTTGAAATAATTCAGTCATTTCTGCCTGAAGTCTATGAACAATCATGTTCATATGAAAGTCTAGGAATATCTATCATGAAACCTATGAAAACTCATGTAAGAATCCATTTTTTTGTGACCCTGGACACCTGGCCAAGACACCGCACTCTGTGCCTGCCTGCAGGGAAGAAAGCACTTTGGGACTTACTACAAACCATCTTCTCACCTTCTTAGTGTCTGCCTTGACACCAGAAACAAAATGTCTCTTCCTTCGAATAAGTGTATGAGAAGGATCACAGAGGGCTTTTAATACCCTCCAGTGGGTCAGGGGCAGAAAGTGGAACGCCCACAAATGTGGATGAATCAGGGATAGGACACAGTATAAACAGGGTGTCAGAAATACTGGGATATATAGCTATGCCCTCTTTTTTCCTTTTAAAAAGTAAGCATGTCCTTTCTGCTAACCTTTGCTTTTACTGTGTCATGCTCATTTCAGATGGGGCAGAGGGTGCTTCCCATGCCAAGAACAAACTCTACCCTAGAGAGTCCTGCTCTGCAGACACTTAAACACCCAAAGTGCTCTGCGTGCACAGAGCATCGATCGGTACTTACATCCAGAAAATTATTAATAGTCACCACTATTTGCAGGATTGCCCCCCCCCGCCCCCCCCCCCCATAATTGCAGAATGGGCGGCACAGGGTGAAAAAGAAGTGCATAAACAAAGTCTGGACAGGTCTTGATAGCAAAATGTTTATCTAAAACCTACTCCCACCCAGCTGGCTGCTTGGCCAGTATGAGTCAGCTAATTTCTTGTAGGTTTTATGCCAGGAATGAGCCAGGGTAGATTAACGTCTTCACTTTGTTTACCCTCCCTAAAAAAATATACATTCTCCAAGTTCGCCTTGTCTGCAATAAAACACACAGGTTTCACAGTAAAATACCAACTAGTTCCTCAATGCAAACTTCCCAGTGCGTGACCACAGAGGTAGCAGAGCTGTACCTACCCATTAGTCTGTAAGTATGATTTCCAGAGGCAAAACCCACACAACCCCCCAGAAAAACATACAGAAGGAAGGGAGGTGGTATTTTCTGGAAGCAAAATGCCCGCTCTGCTCAAGCTTACACCCCAGTCCCCCTGCGGGTGCCCCAGGTCCCCATCCACCCAACCCCTCCAGCCTCTCAGGAACACACAGACTCAGTGGAGACTTCACAGGATGAGCTTTATTTGGCTGTTACAAGCTGTCAGCTCCAGAGCAGTATGTCAGCTGGTGCATGACACACAGCTGGGCTGGAGGATGCTGCTGGGGCTTTCCTGATGCCACTTTAGTGGTACTTGCGGGCCAGAGCATGGGCCACCACACGGACCAGCTTTTGCCAGGCAGCATGGCACTCGGGAGTGAAATCCTTGGTGAAGTGGGCAGCCAGGACGATGATCAGGATGTCACCCAGGAGCTGGGGGGACAAGAGTACCCTCAGGTTAGAGCAATGCCCAGGAGCTTGCAGATCCCCACGCAAGCACTCGCATTAGACCCAGGGAAACCTCCAGGCATTTTGTAGGCTTAAAAACCTCCCTGGAGTCCATTTTAAGATGAACCTTAAGCTTGTTCACTGCTCTTACTCTAAAGATTCAGGTTCTGCTACTGCTATGGGAAGAGCAACCAAAAATTCTCCAGAAAAATTTTTTATTAAATTTTTTTTTCTCCCTTCTGGCATCGTTTGGGAGTTTCTCCCAAGCAGAAGACACAGCTGAGCATCTGCTGCGCAGCAGGGAGCCAGCGCTCGGCACTGCAAAGCGCCCTGGCATGAACAATGAGCTCATGCCGACGTGGGGGGGATCCCTGCCAGTCCTGGTGACAAATGTCAGGGTTACTTCCTCACTGGGTAACTCTCAGCTGCAGAGATGCAGGAGCTAAAGTTTTTTCTCCCTCTAGGTCCCACTCCTCTTTTGCTTTTGGCATCTAGCTGCCATCTCTTTCTCCTCACTCACCTCTCCTTTCTCCCCCATGCCAAGTTTCACTCTTGCTCCTCCGCTTTCCCCTTGGCTCAAACCTCTTCCTGCTCAACAACTGCTTTCGCTTTACTCTCCACCTCCCTTTTAGCACTGAAACCACCTCCTCGCCGCTTTCCTGTCTCCCGTGCATCCTTGCTTGCACCCTCCAGACAGCCTCTTCGCAACCATAACCTCTCAGCCCCTTTTGTGCTTTCACACCAAGCTGCAGGTGGGTCCCTTCCCTCTCTGTCCCTCTCCTGCATCTCCCCCTCGCCCCAAGCACCAGCCCCTCTTCCTCCTGCACCGGCATGTCTAGGTTAAATCCCTCACATGGTGGGGCTTGGGGTTATGGGAGAAATCGCCCACAGAGGCGCACTGGGGAGGACAGGTTCCCCGGTCAGGAGCATGGCTCACCCTGAAGTTCTCGGGGTCCACATGCAGCTTGTCACAGTGCAGCTCAGACAGCTGGGCGAAGGTGTTCTTGATGTTGTCCAGGTTCTTGACGGCTTCCCCGAAGGAGGTGAGCACTTTCTTGCCATGGGCACGGACATTGGGGTTGCCAATGATGGCGGTGGCGCTGGAGAGGTTCCCAAAAGAAGCAAAGAACCTCTGGGTCCAGGGGTAGACAATCAGCAGCCTGGGAAGAGATGGAGGGACACAAGCAGACACAGACATGTTAATGCTTCCGTGACTGGAGTGGTTTCATTATCCAGGGTGCAGCTGAGCAGATGCCTGAGAAGTGGACCTACCTGGCCAGGGCCTCAGCACCGCAGTCGGCCACATTGACCTTGCCCCAGAGGCCGGTGATGAGCTGCTTCTCTTCGGCTGTCCAGTGCACCATGGTGTCGGGTAGAGGGTAGCGTGTGGCTACTGAGGTATGGAGGAAGTCTCAGCTCTTGCTCCCAAGGGGATCGCACGCCGGCGAGCAGCTCTCCCTGTCCCCGCTTTTATATGTTACGCTGGGCCCCTCCTCTTCCCCGTGCACCCCTCCATTGGCTGGGTCCCCGGGGGGGCCCACAGCCCTGGCACCCCGAGGGAGGGGACACAGCGTTAGGGTGGGGCCCCAGGGCAAGATGCCCAGATCCACTGCCGGGACGGGCTGGTGGGCTGCCCTCCCCGTCTTTGATTTCCAGCTCTGCAACTCCCTACTGAAGGGTGGCATTAATATCCACTGAGATAAAAAGTCCCAGCACGGCACCGCACGAGTCCTGCATAAGCCCTCGGAGGAAGGTGTGTGCAAGGCTTGGTGCCCCTCGGATGGTGCAAACTGCGGCAGGCTGCATGGCTGTGAGGCAGAAGACTCGGACTTGGGGCTGTTGGGTCCTCCCTCTGAATGCACCAGCTATGTGCAAGGGGTTTCTCTTTGTCCGCTTCTTGCAGGACCTGTCAGGCTTTGGGTTTTCCTTGTTCTTTCCTATCAGTGATTTAATTTTTTGCTAACTTTAGGGTAACACTGAGAAAACCATGGGCAGTGTCTTGCAGTCAGAGAGAACTCCTGTCTCAAAGAGCCTGTTAGCAAAGGTCAAGCAAGGCTGGAAGGGAAATGTTATAACACAGGGCACACCAATTGCCTGCGGGGTGTTAGCTCGCAGGGGCCCCAGGAGAGGTGGGGAAGACTGGGTATGCTGGGGTCCATGCATTTGCACAGCAGGAGACAGTGCCTGACCTAGCAATTTGGTACCTGGAGGAGCAGTGGTCCTCCCAAGTCGTGGGAGAAGTAGCTGGGTCTCCTGGGGCTGCACATCTGCTCCTGCTCCCAGAAGAGCGGGATGGAGGTTGTGGGGTGGGATGCAGGTGCTGGGGATGGGGATGGAACTTGTGGGGCTGGACCTAGACAGAGCACAGGAATGCCAGCTGGTCCAGTGGGGTCTGGATGACCATGGAGCAACGTGTGTGCATTGGCCATGGGCTGCCACCATTTCTGATGGCTGCACCGGTTCTCCTCTGCCCGTTTTTGTCAGGAGGGGGCTTGGCCAAAGGACCCTGGGGCCAGGCCTGGGGGGTGACACTGTTCCCCATCCCTCCACGCTGAAAAGTGCAGTTTTTACTGCAGACCTGCTCTAGAGCCATTCGCTCTGCCTTCTCACTGATAAGGGGAGGGAGGAATTCACCACCCAGAAACTCCAGGCATGTCCCTGAGCTGCTGTCAGTGCTGTGGGGATGCCACAAGTCTGAAAGGAGGACAGGAGGCTGGGGTGAGGGCCGTGGTCCTCTGCGTGGCATGGATACTGTTCAGGGAATTTCGTTTTGCTTGTGGAAAGTTAGATGTAGGGACCAGTGAAAGCAGACGGTCTGTCCTTTCTGTACATGAAATTACCATTCCTGGCATATTTTTTGCAACAATAGATAGTTGTGTCTATTAAATTCTGCCTTTAATAGTCCGAGAATGGTAAAGACTTAGACAAAAAAAAGAAAAAAGAAGCATTTTTCCTTCCATGAAGGCAGTTACAACGGACCTAATCTCACTGCCACTTCTCCCACTGCATGTTTTTGTACAAAGTTTTGTTCTACTTAATCTGCGAAAGACTTAAAACATTAAACCCAGTGATGTTACCTGATGTCTCAAAAAAGCACCGGAGTGTTTCTCTTTGTATTTTGTACTGTTTATTTGTTTTTTTGTCTTGAATGTTCCCCTGGATTCTCCAGCTTAGATGAATCTCACTTGCATGAATACATAGACAAGACCGTGGCTCATGTTACCCTGTGTGTGTATGAGCATCCCCTTCCTGTTCCCCAGCACTCCAGGGTGGTCCCCACCCCATTCCCGCAGAGAGGCAGACACCTCTTCATGGCTGAAGCAGCTGGTGTTTATTTGGCAGTTAGAGACCAGCAAAACCAGAAGATGTTTCCCCATGAGCCGGGAGCATCTCCGGGCATGAATGCTTGCTCAGCGGTACTCGTGGGCCAGCGCATGGGCCACCACGTGGACCATCTTCTGCCGGGTGGACTGGCAGGCAGGGGCGAAGTCCTTGCCGAAGTGGGCAGCCAGGACAATGATGAGGATGTCACCCAGGAGCTGGCAACGGAGGGAGGAGAAGCCGTTAGCCCAGTGCTGCCCCCCACCTCCCTCCCCACCTCCCTCCCCACCATTGCACCGCCCAGGTGTTCGCAGGTGGACACTGGTTATTGGGGAATTCATCACAAAACAAGGAATGGATTTATCACAGCCCCATGCAGAGCACCAGGCTCCTTGCACAGCTTGCATCTCTGGCACTCACCAGGATGCCTGGATGTGCTGGATCTTCCTCCCCAAACACCTTCCTTTGCCTGCCGTGCAGTGTCCTCCCTCTGCTTTGACTGGGTTTATCCTTCCCTTTCATATCCCTATCATAGAATCATAGAATGCTTTGGGTTGGAAGGGACCTTTAGGGATCATCCAGCCCAACCCCTGCAGTGAGCAGGGACAGCTTTAACCAGAGCAGGGTGCTCAGAGCCCCGTCCAACCTGACCTGGGATGTTTTTAGGGATGGGGCCTCCACTGCCTCTCTGGGCAACCTGTGCCAGTGCTTGACCAGCCTTGCTCTCTCTGGCTCAGATCCCCTCCTTCTGCTGAAGTGGCTGTGTTTATTTTCTCTCCTGGTTTAACCATTCCACCACAGCCAAGCTCAGCTCTTCCCTCCAAATCCTGTCTTCGTTTCTTCCCTTCTGGTCTCTGGCTGCTCCAGGCCAACATTGCTTCCTACGGGCATGTATTCAACTCTGCATTTCACCCCCATCCACCTTGCCTGCCTGGGTCTCTTCTCTCACTGATCCCAGCCCCATAGCTCCTCCCCATTCTCCCCAAATATGCCTATTCACTCCCCCTTCCCCTCCAGTACCCCTGCCCTCAGGAGGCTCCCAGGCTCAGGCAGCCTCAGGGTTTCTCTCTAGGTCTCACTGACTGTCAGACACCTCAGAGACCCCCAAAGCCCTCTCCAGAGAACAGAAACCTCTGCCCAGCTGAGACTGAAGTCTGAGCACGGCTCACCCTGAAGTTCTCAGGGTCCACATGCAGCTTCTCGCAGTGGAGTTTGCTCAGCTGAGCAAAACATTTCTTGGTGTTGTCCAGGTTCTTGACGGCTTCCCCGAAGGAGGTGAGCACTTTCTTGCCATGGGCACGGACCCTGGGGTTACCGATAATGGTGGTGGGGCTGGAGAGGTTCCCAAAGTTGTCAAAGAACCTCTGGGTCCAGGGGTAGACAATCAGCAGCCTGGGGAGAGGTGGAGGGCACAAGCAGACACAGACATGTTAATGCTCCCAAATGCAATTGCCACAGTTTCTCTATCCAGGGTGCAGCTGAGCAGATGCCCAGGAGCTGGACCTACCTGGCCAGAGCCTCGGCACCACATTCCTCCACATTGACCTTGCTCCAGAGGCTGGCGATGAGCCTCTTCTCTTCAGCTGACCAGTGCACCATGGTGTCAAGCAAGAGGGTTTGCCTGGATCTTCCTTGAACAATGACGAGGAAGTGGAGCCAAAGTCTGCCCCAGGGATTTTCATACACTAGTAACAGCTCGTCCTAATCTCAGTGCATGTAGCCATTGGTTGAGGTTGGGGGCGCAGCTGGGCTGTGCAAGGAAAGATAGCAATTTTGGATGTTGTCCAAGGGGAAAAGAGGCCTTTTCCCCCCTCTGCCTTTGAGTGGACAAGCATCATCTCATACCCATGCACTTGTATTCACAACCCCGAGTGCAGGTGGAGCTGCCTACATGGCTCCTCCCCAGCTGTGCATTTCCAGTATTGCAGAGGCAGCCGGAGGCTGGGGGCTGAACACGTGGTGCAGACCCAAGAAGACAGGCAGTGACATTCAAAGACTTTGCAGTCTCCACCTTGACCGTGTTTTCAAACTCTTAATGGTGCATTGGTGCCCTACACTCCTGGGATTCATACTGAACAGCTCTAGGCATCATCCACCCCAGCTCAAAGGACCAGAGGCTTACTGGGAAATGAGGATTGAATGATCACTCCCAGATCTAGGCCCCCTGCTTTAAACGCAAGTGCCTCCTTTCTCTTCTGTCCTAGCAAAGAGCTTCAGAGTTGTTGTCCATCATCATTGTCCACCGTTGTTGTCCATGCTGTTCTGAGCCTAAGCTCCCCTATTTCCCATCTCTAGTACAATTCCCTGTCATCAGAGAAAGTGGATCCACCTCGAAGGCACGACTCTGAGTTACAGGTCTCAAGAGCACGGTGTTACCCTTAGGTGTGGTCCTATGAGGAGTACAAGCCATGGGCTTGTCACACATGTGGGCCCATGTGGACAGTCCCACCTGATGCCAGCGAGAGTCTAGGACCAGACTGTACTGTGCAAAACCAATCCAATGTTAATTTTATCTGCTGGCCCTCCAGGAAGAGGACAACACAGCATTCATTTTATTTTAGATTTTGAGTACCTCATTACTGTATGGGGCTGATGACTGTCCCTTAGTCTAATAACTGGGTGGCTTTGGGGCACAGTTCTGAGTCTGACCAAATCAGAAATGGAGTGCACACCAAATAAAAGGCAGAAACAAGTAGGGAATCATGCTTATTTTTTTCAGACTGCTAGCAGAAATATGCGATAAAACCTTGTCTGCATGGCAAAAGTTGGATGGTTTTGCTATACCAGGCACTAGCACTAACAAACTCTTGAGTGCAGACACTGCTTATACCAGAAAAAAGAATTTTTTTGATATGTAGCTGTCGTGGTTTAGCCCCAGCCAGCAACTAAGCACCACGCAGCCGCTCGCTCACTCCCCCTACCCCGATAGGATGGGGGAGAGAATTGGAGGAGTAAGAGTGAGAAACACTCCTGGGGTGAGATAAGAACAGTTTAATAATTGAAATAAAGTAAAATAGTAATGCTAATAGTAACAGTATAATAATGATAATAATAATAACAACAATATCCAAAGCAAGTGATGCCCAATGCAATTGCTCACCACCCGCCGACCGATACCCAGACAGTTCCCGAGCAGCGATCGCTGCTCCCCGGCCAACCCCCCCCAGTTTATATACTGAGCATGACATCATATGGTATGGAATAGCCCTTTGGTCAGTTTGGATCAACTATTCTGGCTGTGCCCCCTCCCAGTTTCTTGTGCGCCTGGCAGAGCATGGGAAGCTGAAAAAGTCCTTGACTAGCATAAGCAGTACTCAGCAACAACTAAAAACATCAGCATGTTATCAACATTCTTCTCCTACTAAATCCAAAACACAGCACTATGCCTGCTGCTAGGAAGAAAATTAACTCTATCCCAGCCGAAACCAGGACAGTAGCATACCGCATACCCCAAAAGAAATAAGCTGTCTGGGCAATGCAGCATTTCTACTATTGTCAGAGCTGTCTTGATCAGATTGCTTGTTCACATAAAATAATTCAGCCCTAAGAAACAGCCTTGCAGGGATGCTCTTACTGCACACAGGATGAAGTCTGTCCTCTTGTCTTCTTCTTGGCAACCATCTTTACAAATCTGAAGAGCGCTATCTGGTCTCTTATCTGCCTGCTCCAGATAAAACTGTCAATAAATTCTTCCAGCCTTACCTCTGGTCAATACTATCACTTCCTGCAGTTACCATATCTTCGAAAGTTGTGACTTTTTTTCCACCCTCCTACGTGACAGGGCATCTCAGTCCAAGGTGTTTCCCACTAAGAGGGGAGGCAGTCAAAGAATAAAAGCATTCTCACTAGTATAATTTTGCGAACAGGGTCTTGATGCACTGTAGGATGCATTGATGCACTTAAAATCATGCAAGAAGTCTGGGATACAGTCAGGTACTGAGCTCTGCCTTCAGCTGTAACTGGTGACCTGACCTTAAACCAAACGGTCTAATTGTAACTCTAGCTCTGCTATGTGCACAAATTGGTTCATGCACATGCTTTCTCAGTTAATATAGACATAAGAAATGAGGAGCCTGTAACGTCAGTAAATTGGTTTGCAGACACAGCTTCCAGATTCTTTACTAGCAGAGTGGACTGGTGAGCTGGTGTCATCAGTCCTGTGGTACCTTGGCATCAGAGCAGCTCGGATGCACCATGCCATGAGGGTGGTATGAAATGCCCATCCCAGGCATGCAGTGAGATGCTAAACCAAAAGAAGAAGCAAAGGATGAACAACTCCTGGGGCTTGCTGAGCTTCACCTTATCTTTCCCTCCTTCAGCCTATGCAGCTCCTCCTCGCTCTCTGCTGTGGGCAGCAGCATCTCCTGAGCTCACGGTGTCCCTGCCAGAGAACATTGTCCTGGCAAGTGATTCCTCCTTCAAAGTGCTTTTCACATCATCTCCAGCAATTGCATTAGTACCGCAGGGCAGTTAACTGACAGAAGGAAAAAACATGAGATTAAGCTCCCTGTGAAAGACTTCCAATGGCTTTTTAGTTTTAAGATTAGTCAGCCACAAAGACATTTTAAGGAAACCTGCTATGCTGGGCAGGCCCAGACGCTGTTAGCAACAGTCGGGCAGCGGTCCATAATGCTGTCAGAGGCACGAGCTCACAATCAAGCAGATACAACCCCGAAGGTGCCTGCAAGGATGGCAGGGTGATCTCGGCCAGGACACCACGAGCATTCGCTGTAGGCAGCCCTGTACGCTGTGAGACAGCAGAGAGACACTTGGCAAAAAACAAAGGCATGACAGCCCAGACAGTCCCAGCCCTGTGCTCTGCTTGGGGCTTCTCCAGGGGACCCGTCCATCTCATCCATCTTTATAAGAAAGAGTTCGTTTTAAGTAGATTTTAAAATCACCTGCTTTATGGCTTGGGGGCAGAGGCCTGGCTGGCGATTTTTGGATGCTCAGAGCTCCCAGTGCAGGGGTTGTCTGTTGAGGAGGCTGCTTGGCGGCACAGGGTGGGAGGGGAAATGTTTATCACAACATGCCAACTCTGTAGCTTTTTTCCAGCTCACAGAGTCAAAGGAAGATCTCCTTTCCCCTAGTGCACCCACAGCAATACCTTGCAGCATGCTTATCTCCAACTTATCCCCAAAAAAACAACTAGGGGCCCTTTTTTTGTCTGCCTGGGATGGATTTCACTATGCTCAGGACTCCCCTTGAGCATCCTTCCATGTTCCTTCCTGCTGTTCCTCTCGGTATGGGTGGAAGATCCCCGAAGTCGTTCTTCGTCTCTTGGCCTCACACTGGGCCATGCCCACTTCCATGGACAGGAACCTTCCCTTTTTTATAGCTAAACCGTCCCAACGATGGCAAAAGGCAACTACAGCGACAGCTTTCTGAAACAAGCAGAATTTATTGGTCACTCTGATTGCAGCAGGCAGTGTCCCTCGCAAAGCTTTACCAGAGCCCTTATCAGCAGGACTGGCAGCTGTACCGAGCCTCTGCCGCTCTGGATCCAGGCCAGCCTCTTCTCTCTCCTCTGAAACATGCAATTTCTTGTGTCTTAAGCCAGTAGGTCTCAAGGTTGCCTTTGTTCCCACTTTATTTGCTGTGATCTTCCTTTCCCAGCTGAACAACCCTGTCCAGGCTCATCCCACTCTCTGCCATCATCTTGTGGTCTTCTAGCTGAGGGCAGGAGCTCTCTCCTTATAGAATCATAGAATCATCGATTCGTTTAGGTTGGAAAAGACCTTTAAGATCATCCAGTCCAACCATTAACCTACACTACCAAGTCCACTCTAAACCAATCAAGGGTAGACTAGACTAAACCATGTCCCCAAGTGCCACCTCTGCCCGGTTTTTGAACCCCTCCAGGGATGGGGACTCCACCACCTCTCTGGGCAGACTGTTCCAATGCTTGACCACCCTTTCCGTAAAGAAATTTTTCCTAATTTCCAACCTAAACCTCCCCTGGCACAGCTTGAGCCCATTTCCTCTCGTCCTATCGCTAACTACTTGGGAGAAGAGACCAACACCCACCTCACTGCACCCTCCTGTCAGGGAGTTGTAGAGAGCGATCAGGTCTCCCCTCAGCCTCCTCTTCTCCAGGCTGAACACCCCCAGCTCCCTCAGCCACTCCCCATCAGCCCTGTGCTCCAGACCCTTCCCCAGCTCCGTTGCCCTTCTCTGGACACACTCCAGCACCTCAATGTCTTTCTTGTAGTGAGGGGCCCAAAACTGGACACAGTATTCCAGGTGCAGCCTCCCCAGTGCTGAGTACGGGGGGACGATCCCTGCCCTGCTCCTGCTGGCCACGCTATTCCTGACACAAAAGGCAGTTGTAGCAGTGTTGCCTGTCAGACACAGGCACAGGGTGTCTTTGCCTGTCAGACAAGCTGTCTGTGTAGGATAGAGGGGTCATAAGTGCAAATCCCTGCTTTATCAGGAGAAAGGCAGAAAATTTATCCTAAATCATGAAAATCAAGGATTTCATCATTCTGAGACACCGACATGTCTGTCTTTGTTGCTTTTTAAGTTATTCCTGGAAAAGCGTTGCTGAAACTGATGTGCTATCCTTCCGTTACAGTGAAAAAACATTCTTCCATTAAGTTAATCTGACTAAAAAAAGCTCTGATTGGTCCTGTTTAAAAGTTGCCCTCATCCCCTCCTCTTGGGATCATACACATTTTCTTTTAGATATCGTATTCTGATGAAAATAGAATAGAATCATAGAATCATAGAATCATCTAGGTTGGAAAAGACCTTTAAGATCATCCAGTCCAACCATTAACCTACACTACCAAGCCCACTCTAGACTAATCAAGGGTAGACCAGACTAAACCATATCCCGAAGTGCCACATCTACCCGTTTTTTAAACGCCTCCAGGGATGGTGACTCCACCACCCCTCTGGGCAGCCTGTTCCAATGCCTGACCACCCTTTCCGTAAAGAAATTTTTCCTAATTTCCAGTCTAAACCTCCCCTGGCGCAGCTTAAGCCCATTTCCTCTCCTCCTATCGCTAACTACTTGGGAGAAGAGACCAACACCCACCTCACTACAACCTCCTTTCAGGTAGTTGTAGAGAGCGATAAGGTCTCCCCTCAGCCTCCTCTTCTCCAGGCTAAACAACCCCAGTTCCCTCAGCCGCTCCTCATAAGACTTGTTCTCCAGACCCTTCACCAGCTTCGTTGCCCGCCTCTGAACACACTCCAGCACCTCAATGTCTTTCTTGTAGTGAGGGGCCCAAAACTGGACACAGTATTCCAGGTGCGGCCTCACCAGCGCCGAGTACAGGGGGACAATCACCTCCCTGCTCCTGCTGGCCACAGCATTCCTGATACAAGCCAGGATGCTGTTGGCCTTCTTGGCCACCTGGGCACACTGCTGGCTCATGTTCAGCCGGCTATCTACTAACACCCCCAGGTCCTTTTCGGCCAGGCAGCTTTCCAGCCACTCCTCCCCAAGCCTGTAGCGTTGCATGGGGTTGTTGTGACCGAAGTGCAGGACCCGGCACTTGGCCTTGTTGAACCTCATACAGTTGGCCACGGCCCATCGATCCAGTCTGTCCAGGTCCCTCTGCAGGGCCATCCTACCCTCGAGCAGATCGACACTCCCACCCAATTTGGTGTCGTCTGCAAACTTACTGAGGGTGCACTCGATCCCCTCATCCAGATCATTGATAAAGATATTGAACAAGACTGGCCCTAAAACAGAGCCCTGGGGAACACCGCTCGTGACCGGCTGCCAACTGGACTTAACACCATTTATCACTACTCTCTGGGCTCGGCCACCCAACCAGTTCTTTACCCAGCGAAGAGTATGCCTGTCTAAGCCGTGAGCTGCCAGCTTCCCGAGGAGGATATTATGCGAGACGGTGTCAAAAGCTTTGCTAAAGTCGAGGTAGATGACATCCACAGCCTTTCCATCATCTACCAGGCGGGTCACCAGGTCATAGAAGGAGATCAGGTTGGTCAAGCAGGACCTGCCTTTCGTGAACCCATGCTGGCTGGGCCTGATCCCCTGGTTGACCTGTACTTGCCTGTGGAGTTCGCTCAAGATGAACCTCTCCATAATCTTCCCCGGCACCGAGGTCAGGCTGACAGGCCTGTAGTTCCCCGGGTCCTCCTTCCGGCCCTTCTTGTAGATGGGCGTCACATTGGCAAGCCTCCAGTCATCAGGGACCTCCCCTGTTAACCAGGACTGTTGATAGATGATGGAAAGTGGCTTGGCAAGCTCCTCTGCCAGCTCCCTCAGTACTCTCGGGTGAATCCCATCCGGCCCCATAGACTTGTGAGCGTCCAGGTGGCATAGCAGGTCATTAACTGCTTCCTCCTGGACTATGAGGGCTCCATTCTGGTCCCTATCCCTATCCTCTTGCTCAAGGGCCTGAGTACCCTGGGGATGACCGGTCTGGCTGTTGAACACAGAGGCAAAGAAGGCGTTAAGTACTTCAGCCTTTTCCTTGTCCTCGGTGACAATGTTCCCCCCCACATCCAGCAAAGAATGGAGATCCTCCTTGGCTCTCCTTTTATTGCTGATGTACTTATAAAAGCATTTTTTATTGTCTTTTACAGCACTGGCCAGATTGAGTTCTAGCTGGGCTTTTGCCTTTCTAATTTCCTCCCTGCAGGACCTAACAAGATCCCTGTACTCCTCCTGAGCTGCCCGCCCCTTCTGCCAAAGGCGGTAGACTCTCCTTTTTTCCCTGAGTCCCCGCAAAAGCTCCCTATTCAGCCAGGCCGGTCGATTTCCCCTCCGGTTGGTCTTACGACACACGGGGACAGCCCGCTCCTGCGCCCTTAAGACTTCCTTCTTGAAGAGGGCCCAGCCTTCCTGGACCCCTTTGCCCTTCAGGACTGCCTCCCAAGGGACTTTCCCAACCAGGGTCCTGAAGAGGGCAAAGTCTGCCCTCCGGAAGTCCATGGTAATAGTTTTGGTGCCCCTCCGCTTAGCATCACCCAAAATTGAGAACTTTATCATGTCGTGGTCGCTAAGCCCGAGACGGCCTCCGACCTCGACATTTCCCACAAGCCCTTCTCTGTTGGTAAACAGCAGGTCAAGCGGGGCACCTCCCCTGGTAGGCTCGCTTACCAGCTGCATTAGAAAGTTATCCCCCACATGCTCTAGGAACTTCCAAGACTGCTGCCTCTCTGCTGTGTGGTATTTCCAGCAGATGTCTGGCAAGTTGAAGTCCCCCACGAGAACAAGGGCTAGCGATTGCACAAGAGTAATGGTAAGAGAATTTTCATTGCTGATTCAGAAGATGCTTTTGATCAACTTCTTAAAAATATGTCAGTACTAAAATATGAAGGGCCAAATTTTTGCCTAATCTAAGCTGGCTTCAGTGAATCTCTACAAATTTATATCC
This sequence comes from Pelecanus crispus, assembly GCF_030463565.1. Classification (NCBI taxonomy): domain Eukaryota; kingdom Metazoa; phylum Chordata; class Aves; order Pelecaniformes; family Pelecanidae; genus Pelecanus; species Pelecanus crispus. The sequence continues at coordinate 227,400,273 of NC_134643.1, forward strand.
TTGCATGCATCACAGGTTGAGAGGTTTAGGGCCAGAGGGGCCCTTGCTTGCCCTGCAGCTTGGCCTTCTGCACAGAATAGGTCAGAAATCCACACCCCCGGTGATTTCAGCAAGCTCGGAGGTGCTAGGTGGGCTGGCATGTGCCCATCGCTGCTTTAGAGTCCAGTATCCCCAGACTTCCTACTGGAACTCTGTATGCGAGGGACACCCCAGCATCACTTTGTGCATGGAGGTCCAGGACCAGCCCCGCCGGGCAGGCAGGAAAAGGCAGCAGTGAGCAGGCTGATGCCTTTTGGAGAGAGCCCAAATAGCTGGGAAAAGTAGCATCCCCTGGCTGCCTTTCTGGAGCATGATGCTCCCAGCAGCCTGGAGCCCATCTTCCTCCTTTCATGCCCTTTTCTCCCTCCCTCCCAACCCACAGGCAGCCACAGAGACACAGGAGCACAGTAAGAAGTCCAGAAAATGTGTTTGTTTTAATTGACTGTTACAGACACATCTGCTTCTGGCGGGTTTAATGGTACTTGTAGGCCAGAGCATGGGCTACCACGCCGACCAGCTTCTGCCAAGTGGCCTGGCAGGCAGGAGTGAAGTCCTTGGTGAAGTGTGCAGCCAGCACAATGATGAGGATGTCTCCCAGGAGCTGGAGAAGAGAAGGAAGGAAATCAGGTCAGCGCAGTGTCGAACACCCCTCCGCCCTGCGCAGGACCCAGGGACCAGGGGCTGGAGGGAACCCAGCTGCTCTGGTGGGTGCTGGAGGCTGCGACCCAGGGAAGCTCTTTTAGCTGAATTCTCTGCGCAGGAAGAGTCCTGTGCTGACTGCATGCACCAGTATCCACCTCCTCTTTCTCTGCTTCATCTCACACCTGCTTTTTCCAGCCTCTAGACTTTATTTACGGACCTTTTCTGTCTTTTTTCCTTTTTTTTTTTTCTGCTGTGAAACCCCATGCCTACCCCATGAGCAGAGGGTTAGGTCAGTGCAAGGTCTACCAGCTACATCCACAAAACAGAGGCCATCAGCCACATCCAGCCCTCTCAATCCCTTCCAGCCTGAACTGCTGCCTCTCTTCACCTGCAGTGAACTCTCATCCCCCTGCACCCAGACCTCTTTTGCTTCATTCCCCTCCTGCTCCTCTCCCTCATCTGCTGAGCTTGTCCTCACGCTCAGACCTGTCCTTCTGTCTCTAATCCCAGTCTGCTTCTCTTCCCATCAGTGTCCAGTCCCTGACCATCCCACTTGCTTTTCCCTCTCCTCCCATGTCTATCAGCCTTGGAAAAAGGGGAGATGAAGTGGTCCCCATCGTCGGGGCCAGGATGTGCCACAGAGAGCCTGCACATGGCACCAACACGGCGGCAGCACCCTTCAGGCACTTCCTTCCATGCTCTCCACCCTCAGCCTCACTTGGCCTCCCTGCATCCTTCTCCCACTTTTCTCAAGCCATGCCTGCACGAGCCTCCAGGCTTTCAGAGCATCTCCCTATATTTGTCCCCAGACCCCTCACAGCCTGGAGCCTGGCATTTCCCTGGCATTATCAAATGCCCAACCTTCCCCTATCCCCCATTTTCCATCCAAGCTAACCCCTTTCTGTTTGGTAACTAAAATACATGTCATCTATGCTTGTTTGAAACCCTCCAGGCACTGAGATACTCTGCAGGATGGAGGGAGAGAGGGTCAAGCCCCAAGCACAGCTCACCCTGAAGTTCTCGGGGTCCACATGCAGCTTCTCACAGTGCAGCTCGGACAGCTTGGCATAGGTTGTCTTGAGGTTTTCCAGGTTCTTGACGGCTTCCCCGAAGGAGGTGAGCACTTTCTTGCCATGGGCACGGACCCTGGGGTTGCCGATGATGGCGGTGGGGCTGGAGAGGTTCCCAAAGTTGTCAAAGAACCTCTGGGTCCAGGGGTAGACAATCAGCAGCCTGGGAAGAGATGGAGGGGCACAAGCAGACACAGACATGTTAATGCTCCCAAATGCAATTGCCACAGTTTCTCTATCCAGGGTGCAGCTGAGCAGATGCCCAGGAGCTGGACCTACCTGGCCAGAGCCTCGGCACCGCATTCCTCCACATTGACCTTGCTCCAGAGGCTGGTGATGAGCTGCTTCTCTTCAGCTGACCAGTGCACCATGGTGGCAGGCGGCTTTGCTCAGAGTTGCAGGAGGACACAGACCCCGTAGCTGAGCCACAGACCCCACAAAGGCTTTTATCCACTGACAGCAGCTCCACCCCGTCCTGCGCTGCGGGGTCATTGGCTGGGGCCCGGATGAGGGTCCCCACCAGCAGTGGGTCGGGCTGTCCATGGAGTGGTCAGTCTGCAGTGAGGTGTGGTCTTCAAGGAAAAAGCCCTGTCACTTGCTTAACAGGCAGGCTCAGGACAGAATACCCTCTTATCTCCCTTCCCCCCCTGCCCCCGTGACTGCCTGCTCACCGCAGGCATGCACATGCCACCCCATGCCCTGCAGCCTGCACCCTGGGCACTGACCCATGTGCAAGGTGCTTTACAACAGCTTCATGCCGGCAGCACTCAGCCTTTGGGTCCTCTGCAGGATTTACAGGCTCTCTGAACTTGAGGGATATTTCTCTGATAGGATAGATGACCTGATTTATGAACTTAGGCACTTCACAGACCCTTCTGCATGGGATAACACTCTTGGGGATGCGGAATGCTGTTACCCTTGGCCGCAGCTCTGCAGCTGTGGACACACAGACCCACAGAGAAGTTCCTACCCTTTTTCCTAAGCAGGCACCTTTCATCAGGAAAAAGTGTGGAAAACATCATCCTGTCAGTCCAGTTCCTCCATACCTGAACTATGTGCTGGAGATCCACAGACGTGCAGCCATGCTTGGTGCTAAGGAAACAGAAATCCCCTCCTCATGCTCCAGGTCTCAAGGAATACCTGTGTGGGATGCTGGTGCGGGGGCAGGCTGTGCCTGGGGGCAGGCTCCTCTGCTCTTTTAATGTGTGTACAGTATTAACCAAGGCAGACACTTCACTAGCCTGTCCCTGCTGGGAAATTAAATGCCTTGCATAAGTATAGCAGGACCCGCCATGTTACAACCAGACCAGCAACATCCATTTCCACCAGTTCAAGATCTAACCAAAGACTTTTGCTTGACTCTGGGTGTCACTTTCCCATTGAACTACACGGGTGTTTTCCTGTTTTTCAGGCGTCAGGTGAAGCTGTGCTCCCATGCTCAGAGAGGCAAAGCCAGGATGCATGAGGTGCAGGGCATCTTGACAAGACCGTGGACTTTAGGTCTGTCTGTAGGCAGTTTAGGAGGTTTCATCCAGACCTCTGACCCATTCCAGTTACAGATCAATACTGGTCCATTGATCTCATTGGAGCCACACTGAGCAGTGGCACAAGCCCATCACTATCATCCAGTTGGGGCGGTTCACATCTGTAGTCACATATCAGCTCCTTGCCACAGGGTCCTAGGAGGAATTATTCATTTTTTAAAATTTCTGAATCCTAGGCAAGGCCCACAGGCCCCTTTCAGCAGCAAGCGAGCCACCGGAGTGTTCTGATAACACAATGTGGAGGGGAGGCTGCTCAGTGCAGATAAATGTATCGTGTAGGTGGCCAGCGCTTGCTTTAGCTCCTCACCTAAAGAGCAGACACACAGTCATATACCCTCGGTTCTTAAGGAGATCTGAAGACTTCAGAAGTTGTCAATTTTCAATAAGACAGGACTCAAAGAGTGAAATCAAATATGTGCAACCCTAAATTCACAGGCAGATATTCACATCATGTGAGCCAGCCAGCCCATACAACTGAGCACAGAGCTGCCCAAAACAGCTGCACGCTCAGCTGGCGGATGACAATAATTGACCTAGCATTGCCTTTTCATTTAGTACTTCTCTCGTCCTGTAGTCTGCATTTCCTGTCAGACCCACACCGAAAATAAAATCCAAGCTACATCTGGGTCTAATATTAGCAATGCATTTGTCTCATCTGTGATAGGAGTCTCATTTTCAGCTCTGCAGAGCTGAACTTTAAAAGAGAAAATATAATGATGCTTTTCGTCTGCATTTGAACCAGCAGCATGAAAAAGCTTGGGGAGGGGTGGCAGAGAGCAGGAGGAGTGCAAAGCTGGGACAAGCAGGACAACATCAAACAGAGGCTTGGAGGAGAGTATTAACTGCAGTATTACTATTAACAAGAACCTGTGGTTAAAAAATGCTGGTTTTCTGGACTCTGCAGAAAAGCAGGCAGAGACATGGCTTGCAGTGAGAAACCTGAGGTCCTGGTCCCATTCTTTGACCCATTCTGGTCCGGTTTTGCTGGTGCAGTTGCAGGAGCAGGACCACTTCTTCACAGGATGGTTAACGATGGCCACAAAGAGCTGAGGGGAAGGGGAAAAGCAGAGGAAAGAGGAGGAAGAGAGGCTGAAGTCATTCCAGCTCGTTTGGTGCTGCTTTTCTGTATTGATTCCTTTTAATGGCTTCTTTTATACCCCCAGTAATTCTTTAAACTCTTTAAATCCCGCAGGACGGACACTCATAGAGAAGGAATACTAGCAGGTGAATCAGCCAGCTAATTGGGTTAGGGTCACATCAGAGACTTGTACGCCTCTGGATGTGGAGAGTCCGTAAGAGCAATGACCTTTTTTTACAGGCACTCTGGGCTGCAGATTCATGTATGAACTTCAGCCTACTCCTACCCCACCGGTCCTTTTGGCTGTGTCCAGTATAGCACTGGTGCCTTGATTTAACTTGATGGCCAGAGCTAACTTGCCCCCATCACACTGCTAATGCAGATACCCTGTAAAGGGTTGCTCCAGAAATGGTGCTTGGGGCAAAAGGGGGCTTCAGGTTACTATCCAGGTGAACCCCAAATTAAGGACCAGAGCAAAGCCTTACAACATGCTTACAGACCGTAAGGAAACCAGCAGAATGGCAGCTCTAAACCCATTCGGGGTGTGGTCAAAGACTAACTCAGGGAAATGCAGAGCAGTAGCAGGCTGCTCTGAATCACCATAATTTATACAACTCTTTTCCTGGCTGGGACTGTCTGGTTACTAGCCTGAACATGAAAGCCAAGGAGAATTTCTGAAAACACAATTTTTTTCCTTAGGAGGGAAAGAGAGCATAGGAAAGACCACAAACAGAAGAGGTACAGGCGCACCACGGTGGAGATTCACAACAGATTGGAGTTTTACAGCAAGCAAGCAGAGTGCTTGATGTTATTACCGCAAAGAGAGTTATCTAATTTAGCTGTGGCTCATCGCCCAAGGCACTCTGCTTTCAACACAAAGATATTTCAAATTGTTTCTGTGCCGTAACAATAAACTAAGGGGAAATATAACTGCAGGTTAAATGAATGCCTCTCTGCCCCGAATGTGGATCTCTAATTTCAGGATCCAGGTTTAACCCTCTGTACCCTCTAGGCCTGGCTCCAAGAGGTGCGGAGCACCGCTTGCTCTGACTGCTCTGGCCTGGATTTCACACCACGTAATGACTTACTTATCACGCAAGCATGGGCCTCAGTGTTTTAATTGCCTTAGAGCTTTTTACTATATTGCTTTGGTTTTGTAGGAGATCATCTGGGTCTGAAATCTGGGTCTCGGGTGACGCTGTCTAGAGGTTGGGGGCTGGTTGCAACAGAAATGCACGGAGAACCTCCCAGGCACAGCAGGAGATGTGGCCTCACCCTGTTCATACAACCCTGTCCCTGTGTCCCTGTAAAGGGATTCACCAGGACATTCTCAGCCCTAAAGCCAGTCCAGTGTCAGCCTGTGGGGGGTTCAGAGCTGAGTGAGGTGAAGGAATGAGAGGCACGAGGTCAGGCATACGAGCCAGGATATTCAGGGAAAAGCTAAAGATTTAATTAAACAGCTTCTGAGTTATCCCTCAACACGAGAACTCGGGCAAAAGCAATCCAGAAATAGGCAAAAGCAGCTTTTTTATCCATGACGAGCTGTCTCCAAGGCAGTTTCATTTAAGGCAGTTGTTTTTCCTGCCTATAACCTAGTTGATGGTTTGCTCTCACCCCTCACCCTCACTGGGGTTTTCAGCTGCTCAGCACAAGAAGGACTCAGGCTCCTGGAAGGAAGGTCCAGCCTGTGGCTTCCTACCAGAACCTCTGCCCTGGGCTGCAAAACGAGCCCACGCAAGCTCTGGGCTGGAGGGGACACCCGAGTGGGATGGCTCGAGTGAGGGACGTGGTTGCTGCAAAACTTCCCCGGGGTGCAGAGGGGAAGAGCAATGGGGCAGGGGTTGAGGCAGCCAGATGGGGCTTTCCAGCTGTGAGCAGGTGTGTGATGAGTCCCCATCGCAGCACGGTGCACATTTTGCTGCTGGACCGTGCTGCACCATTGCAGCACCACTTCTCCCAGAGCAGGGCTCTGCTTTGCTTTGCCGTGCTAAGGCCGGTGTAGCATCTCCAATGCAATGTGGCACGACACCCAACTATCAGCCTGACAGGGGCTGGCTGGGACTCCACCGCCCTGGCCATGCCCAGCTCCTGCTCTATCACTCGGGGGCAGCTCATCACCACCCACGCCCTGCGAGCCCTGTACCAGATAGCTCCTCACCACCCTTGCTGCAACTCGAGATAAAAGCCAGCGCCCGGCCACGCTCAAGATGTGACAGCCTGTTTTCTGCCACTGGATTTAGCAGAAATTATTAGTGGGGCTGGGGTCTGGCTCTGCTGCCTGCTGGCATACGGGCAGCCATACAGGCACACCTTCATCCACACATCAGCCACCGTTTGCTAGTCACACCAGTGTGCGGCCCTGGTATCCATGGGGTAAATTGAGTTTTCCTACCATTTTTTCTCTTAGGGTAGGTGAGAGGTGTTACAGGATAGGATTTCAGGATTTCCTTCATCATTGCCTAGTGCCCAAAGGCAGCTTTCACACCAGTGCGAAGTGTGTACCATCAGGAGGATGGGAGCTGACTGTCAAGCACCAAGCCCTCCCCTCTGCTCCTTTAGCAATGTGGGGATCCCTAAATGTGTGTTCCCCAGGGCCTATGGGCACTGCCAGAGCAGAAGGTGAGCAGAGGAGAGAGAAAGGGATGGAAAATCAGACCCACAGAACAGGTCCCTTTATAAGTGATTATAATACCATGGGATAACCATGAATTATAGCTCCCTGGTGTCCTGGTTTCGGCTGGGATAGAGTTAATTTTCTTCCCAGTAGCAGGCATAGTGCTGTGGTTTGGATTTAGTAGGAGAAGAATGCTGATAACACGCTGATGGTTTAGTTGTTGCTCAGTGCTGCTTATGCCAGTCAAGGACTTTTCAGCTTCCCAGGCTCTGCCAGGGGCACAAGAAGCTGGGAGGGGGCACAGCCAGAAGAGTTGATCCCAACTGCCCCAAGGGCCATTCCATACCATACGGCATCATGGGCAGTATAGAAACTGGGGGGGTTGGCCGGGGAGCAGCGATCGCTGCTGGGGACTGGCTGGGCATGGGTCGGCGGATGGTGAGCAATTGCATTGGGCATCACTTGCTTTGGATATTGTTGTTATTATTATTATCATCACTATTATATTGTTATTCTTATCATTACTATTTTACTTTATTTCAATTATTAAACTGTTCTTATCTCAACCCAGGAGTGTTTCTCACTCTTACTCCTCCGATTCTCTCCCCATCCCATCGGGGTAGGGGGAGTGAGCGAGCGGCCGCGTGGTGCTGAGCTGCTGGCTGGGGCTGAACCACGACACCTGGTTAGGAAACCTACAAAGCAAAAAGCTGTTGGGCATCAACGCAGCCCTGCGTGTGACACTGTGTCCCTGCGCTGACACACTAAAATCCTGCAGTGCAACCGCCCTGCTGTCTCTTGCTGGCAGTTCAGCTGGACTGTGGCTAATCCGAAAGTCCTGATCCTTGGTGGTGTGCAGTATCCCTGCAGTTCTGCAGACACAAACAGTGTCTGGAGTTGGGAGCTGTCCTGGTGCCTTCACCCTCCTGTGTCTCTGCACTCTGCCAAGTCAGGGGGGAATTCCCCTGGACTCCACTTTTTTGCAAGTGCCGTTCTGCAGGGCTCAAACTCACAGTTGTCAGTTCAGGAGAGCAGAAAGTGGCCAGAAATACCCATTGCCCAGGGCTGGACCCTGCGTGCTTTACAGGCCCAGGAAGGGAAGAGCTGCAGAGCCAAATAGGTGCTGGCACAGGAGGTCAGGATCAGCCCATGGAGCACAGAGGGTCTGGGCTCGCTGGCTGTGGGATGGGCTGGGGAGGGAAATCCCTGCGGGAGGGAGCCCAGCCATGCCAGGCAGGTTGGAGACCATCCTCGGGACCTTAGACAAGAGGCATGAAGCCTCTGCCTCTGAAAATCCTGGGGCTTTTGCAGTGCTCTCAAGGCACACATGGCTCCAAATCTCAAGAGCAGGCACCAGCCACCTCCTTTGCTCAGCTGCTAATGGTGTCCAATGCTGCCTTCCTCCACCGCTTCCCCCAGCCCTTGCCCGTGCTCCTGCCTTGGGGAGCACTCTCACACCTGATAGGTAAGTCCGCTCTCCTCTCCTCCCCATGTCTTTCCTCACCTGTGGTCACTAAGGGAGTCCAGGCCACCTTGGACAAACTGAGCTGGGTCTTGCTGCAGGAAGAGCAGAGGAGCTTGCTGCTCCAGGAAGATGCTTGGTTGTACTCGTGCTGGGCAGAAGTATAGAATCATAGAATCGTTTAGGTTGGAAAAGCCCTTGAAGATCATCCAGTCCAACCATCAACCTACACTACCAAGTCCACACTAAGCCAATCAAGGGTAGACCAGACTAAACCATGTCCCCAAGTGCCACCTCTGCCCGGTTTTTGAACACTTCCAGGGATGGGGACTCCCCCACCTCTCTGGGCAGCCTGGTCCAATGCTTGACTACTCTTTCTGTGAAGAAATTTCTCCTAATATCCAATCTAAACCTCCCCTGGCGCAGCTTGAGCCCATTTCCTTTTGTCCTATCGCTTGTTGCTTGGGAGAAGAGACCAACACCCCCCTCACTACAACCTCCTGTTAGGTAGTTGTAGAGAGCGATAAGGTCTCCCCTCAGCCTCCTCTTCTCCAGGCTGAACAACCCCAGTTCAGTGTGGAGAGCAGGTAACCCTCCACACATCGAAACCCCAGACTTCCGAGTAAGAGCAAATGGCCTCGCTTCCTCCCTAACGAGGCTCAGGCATCCTTTTTTCTAAGGAGCAGGTTAGCTCCAAGGGACCCAGCCAGTCCTCCCAGCACTACAGCTGCTGCAGGTCTGGCTGGCTCTGCCTGTCATTGCTTTGCAGAAGGCTCCCTTAACCACAGGCCCCCCAAAAAGCCCCCAGCACTGGATGGGAACCACGAGAGCTGTGTCCCAGACCTTACAGTCCTGGGGCACTTGCTAATGAAAGATGTCCCTGTGAGCAAGGAAGGCTCCTATGGGACCAAGAAGTGCATTGCTGAGCTCAGAAAAGGAATTTTCTCCTCCTGTTTGTGGCATAGGACCAGCTGGGGCAGGAACATGTCTTCTGCATGGGTTTAATTCCCCCGACGCCTTTTGAGCAGTTAATGCTGGCAATGGACAGAGCCAGACCTGTTTCTGTGGTGGGACTTGGTTTTAGGAAGGCACAAAGGCAGACCTGACTCCCACCTGGCACCCGCTACTTTTTCAAGTAGCAAAAGTGGCTCTGAAAATGGGATGGCACCTGGGGCAATCCCTCTGCAGCCGCTGAGTGGCTGCTTGAAGGCTGCCTGCACCGGGCACCCCTCACATGGGAGAGCAGCCCCTGCCCTGAGCGATGCACCAAAGCCCTGCGTTTGGGGCGGCCCTTGGCAGAGCCTCTCTGCAGCTGCTGCGCCAGAGGCCCCGCTGTTCGGCAGCTCATCCCAGCACCTCTGTGGTCCCAGGACTCGTGGGTGAATCAGGGACTGGCCTGAAGGTCGTTATTAATTTTGCTCAGCCCTCCACAGCACCAAGCCATTATCCCAGCATCGTGCACTAGGCAGATCCCCTTTCTCCCAGGGAGTTCCAGATAATGGCATCTCTGTGGGGCTGAGCTGAGATGGAGGTCAGGGAACGTCCCACAGACCCTGTTTCGCTCCAGCCCAGATGGACACTTTATTTTGAGGGTCCTCTTCAGACACCCAGGCAGAAAGGCAGCTCTGAAACCAGCACCGCCTGCCTGGCAGAGCCAGACGGGGCTCTCACTCCCATGCCCAGGACTCAAGCGCATTTTCCGCAGTGGGGTGTTTCAGCTATTTCTGCTGTATTGCTGTGGCGGGTTCTTCCATCGCAAATCGAGTGCGATGAGTTTGCACCAGCACGGGGCAGGGTGCTGAGTCACAGCAGCCTCTCCCAGCCCAGCTGCAGCGCGGGGCTGTGGCGGGGTGATAACTCAGACAGCACAGACGGGAGCCTGGCTGCGCAGCGATAAAGCAGCCCTTGGCCGAGGAGCCGCGATCCCCTTTATGCTGTGTCAGACTTCTGACACAGCAGAAAATATTTCTGCTGAGGCAGTGGGGCAACCAGCTGAAAAATATTTAGCTTTTTTTTTTTATTTATTTTTCTTAGCAGAACCAGGAGAGAGATGGTGGCCCTGGATTACCCGGGCAAGCGCAGGCTGTTCACCCCTGCGGCAGTGTGGCTTTTATGTCTGCCCTCCATCTCTGGGGCAGAGCCCATGGCAGGCTCAGGTGACTCATATTCCCAAAGGGATATTAGGACGTGTCCTTATAACCAGGCCCTCTTCTTCATCCTCCCCTTTTGCCCTGTTGCAAGCCTGGGAACAGGGGGTGGTGATGAAATGTGCCGCCTGCTTTAGAAACCTTTCCTTTTTCCATAGGAGAGGGAAGCACACCACATCTCAGGGGATCTGAGTGCTCTGTTTGCTGTCCCATGCCCTCCTCCTACCCCAGGGGTACAACAAAATATAATCTTCCCTAGCCAGGCTTTTGTTAGCATTGCAGCTGGAAAGCGATGCCAGGTGTTGGTGTTTGTGCAATGCCCTCCTGACCGTACCGAGCACGACTCCGTGGGGGTGAGAGCTGAGCCTGCCGCACTCGGGGCACGCTCTTGCATGTGTGGTAAAGCTGGCCCCTTTCACTGGGATCCAGGAGCTTTTGGGTAAATGTGGTTTAGGGTGATCCACAGCACAAAACATTTGTGTTCCAAAGCATTAAGCTGTCCAGACTGAGCTCCCGTACATCCTAAGGCACAAAATTCACCTGGGATCTCCTGTCATCCCAGGAGCTGGTGTTTTATATGAGCCCCTTCCAAACAGGCACACAGTCAGGATTTGAAGGCTCCTTCGCTGCCCTGGGAAGCGCCTTTTCCTTCATGTTTGAAACGCGGCACTCCCTGGGGCAACCTCTGTGCCAGTTCATGCGTGAACAGACGTGAGCCATGTCTGTGCCAGTTCATGCGTGCAGCACTGGGAAGAGGACCAACAGACCTTCGGGCTGGTGCAAATGGAAGCAAACCCTCTTTTTCCAGGCAGGGAAACTGAGGCATGGGTTTAAGGAAGGGAGGGGGAAAGAAAAGCAAGGCTGGCCCAGCCACCCTGCAAGAGTCACCGGGGCAGACCCGGCTTGTTCCCCCTGGAACACCCAGCCTCCCCACAAACCCCCTGTGGCACCGTGCGAGTCGTGTGTATGGCGAGTCGTGTAACCGGGGAACGGCGCATCGCGGCTGCGGGGGCCTGGCACAGCACAGCACCGGACCCACAACCACAGACTCCATGCCCTGTGTGGTTCCAGAGGTGGGTGCAATTTCGGAGGATGGCAAACCCGCTGCCGGGGGCCCCGGCGGACACCCTGCAACTGTGGGAGGGTTCCTGCTCCATCTAGTGTCGGTGAAACCCCACGGCGTGCCAAGGTCAAGCCAAGGCAGGATGGGGTGAGAGGGGAAACTGAGGCACAGCCCTGGACACCCGGTTGTGCTGCCAGCCTGCGAGCATTGGGCAGGGGGATGCCCCGTGGTGCCTGGGCTTCCTCTGGACCATGCTCCCATCGGTGGCTGGGATTTCCAGGGGAGGTGCTGGGATTTGGGTGCCCCAAGCCCTTCCCCAGTTTGGGTGCTGCTTTTCCGGCCAGGCCGTTTGGTGCTAACCACCATTAACCTGGGAGTTAATCCAAACCCACTCTCAGAAGTGCAACCCAGGTTTGGTTCCCTGTGTGACGAAGGGCAGAGGAGCACAGAGCAGAGCTGGGGGGCAATGAGCTGCCTCCAGCTCCCCCAAGGCTTGATTTACCCCCCTCTTTTCCAGAGGTGTTACCAACACAAAGCCAGAGCGGCAGCACAGCTGTTCCCCGGTGCTTTGCACTCTCATTTGCACACCAGCAAGATGTGTGAAAGCCCCTTGCACCCATTGCCCCTCCTGAGAGTCTCCAGGCTGCGGGGTCCATCCTCTCATGGTGACAAAGCATGGTCAGAAACCACCTGCAGAGGCCAGGGAAGGAACGGAGAGCTTTCTGAGGGGCTTCCTGCTCCCTGTGCACACAGCGGACCATCCGGCTGGGGGTGAATTTTGCTCCTGACCTGACCTTGGTGATAAAAAAATGGACCTTGGGCATCAGGCTGAGGCAGGTGTGCATGGCCACCAGCTGAGAAAAGGGACAAGGACAGTGTCTCCCTGCTCCAATAAATGCCCTGTTCTGCACTGCTGCCTGCACAGCATGAAGCTGTGCTGCTCTAGTGAACCCCCTCCCCAAATTCAGTAAATCTCTCTGCTAGCAAAACCCAGTTTTGCCTTCTCAGCAGCTGACTCCTGGGGGAGGGCCTCACTCTGTCTCCATCAAGAGCAAGGCATCCAGCTGCTGTATTTTCTGGCTTTTCTGGGCTGGGACCAAGTCCCTTCTGCACGTTCTGGGTCTAAGGAGATGCACAAGGACGGACTTTGTGGGTGAATTTCCTGGTTTCTTCCTTTTCCTCCTCTGTACCCTTTTCATCCTTTGTTTTGACCCTATAACAGCACTCAGGGACTCTCACATACACCTCTTTTTAACGGGAATTGGCCATATGCACAAGCATTTGAGAGGCCGATGCTTTCACATTGCATGTTTGGGCACAGAGACAGCAAACCCCTTTGGAGCTGGTCTGGACTGGGAAGGCTCTAACGTCACCTCCAGGTGCCTGGGTTTACAGAAACTGGCTCAGCTTTGCTCTGGGAAAGCCCCCATGCCAGTTTATCCCCTGGTGCAGGAGGGATTGTACCTGCAGAGAGTTTGTCTTTCTGCCAGCCCTAGCCCTGCATCTCTGCTGGAGCAACTGGGAGCAAGGTCCACGCACTGGGATGAGATGGTAGCACCATGTAGTAACCTGCAGCAGAAGGTACCGGTGCGGCAGTGAGTCTCCAGTCAGCCTGGGGTCAGGGCAGAGGGAAAGGGCTGCACGCCGCTTCGCTGCCTCCTGGGGTGTGTGAAGAGTCAGTGCTGGCGCCTGAGCTAGCGGTGAGCAAACGTCCCTCTTGACGGTCCATGTGGAATGCATCTTTTTTGTGTAGCTGCCTGGAATTTACACCCAGGTATCCAGGATGGGAATATGGTCTGCTTATTTCAGTTCACTCTGAAAATAAGACCGCTGCCACCCCTCCTGGGCCACCATCCCAGGCAGAACCCGCTGTGATCAGTCTCATGGACTCATAGAATCATAGACTCATAGAATCATAGAATTGTTTAGGTTGGAAAAGACCTTGAAGATCATCCAGTCCAACCATTAACCTACACTACCAAGTCTACTCTAAGCCAATCAAGGGTAGACCAGACTGAACCATGTCCCCAAGTGCCACCTCTGCCCAGTTTTTGAACACTTCCAGGGATGGGGACTCCACCACCTCTCTGGGCAGCCTGCTCCAATGCTTGACCACCCTTTCCATAAAGAAACTTTTCCTAATTTCCAACCTAAACCTCCCATGGCGCAGCTTGAGCCCATTTCCTCTCGCCCTATTGCTAACTACATGGGAGAAGAGCCCAACACCCCCCTCCCTGCCCCCTCCTGTCAGGGAGTTGTAGAGAGCGATCAGGTCTCCCCTCAGCCTCCTCTTCTCCAGGCTGAACACCCCCAGCTCCTGTTGCGTGAAGGGAGGCTTTGGAAGGTACCCAATTTATCGTTATAAGTCCGGTCGCGTTCAGCACACTGAACTATCACGATTCCGGATTCACAAATAACGCAGGCACCTTTTGGCTTTGGAAGGTACCCAATTTATCGTTATAAGTCTGGTCGCGTTCAGCACACTGAACTATCACGATTCCGGATTCACAAATAACGTAGGCACCTTTCGTCTAGTCGTGCTGCATGAACTATCACGGCCACACTTAAAGTGTGTGGTCGCGTTCAATGACCACATCACGCTAGACCAATAAATCAAAGCAATTTATTAAAGCAACAGACACACAGGTTCTTTGGATTACCGGTGATAAATTCACTGACTGCAAGGCACCTACGATTGCCAAAGGTTAGAATAACACAGATGCATCAAAAGACATAAAGTGACTCTATAGAGGTTTCTAAGTTTCCCGCAGAGGCACTTGGTATAACCAAGTGTTAGATTCTTACCCAAAGGCGTCCCGATGGGGGGGAAGAGAGGCTCAGCCTGTCGACTGATCCCAGAGGTCAGAGTAGTATACGGTGATGTCTTCCCTAACATCCCCTCTCCCTTAGGCCAATTTTATAGTATTTTACACATTAGGTGGAGCTTGAGGGACTCTAGTCATACATACTTTTGTTATGATTGGTGTAAAACTTTCTCGCTTCGTTTTAAAGGTAGAGGCTCAGAAAAATTCAGAGCGCAGGCTCAGTGAGGGGGGGTCTTACCTTGGAGGCGGGTGGGTTTTGAGATGGGAGTGTGTTCTAGTATTATAATGACATTATAATGAGTAAAAGTTACTAAAGGACAGCATTTTTGTCAACATCATGATAGTTTGCTGACGCAGGGTATCACTTATGCAGCTTATCAGGGCCATGGTGCCCCTCCGAGTTCCCTTATCACAGGGCTTGGCCGTGATGTCTCCACACCACTCCACCCCCTGGGCAGCTCCTCTCAGAATCAGCACACCAGGCTCCCCTGGGTTGCGACATCCAAGGTTACAGGCTTAGGAACTTCTGTGGGATAGATTCCTTGCATCCAGCTGCATTCCATCCAGAAAGCTTCTTCAATGCTGTACCTTTCTTGTGATCGTAAATCTACATCTGGTGTCTAAGTCACCTCCAGTAATCACTCCACAGCTCCCTCAGCCGCTCCCCATCAGCCCTGTGCTCCAGACCCTTCCCCAGCTCCGTTGCCCTTCTCTGGACACGCTCCAGCACCTCAATGTCTTTCTTGTATTGAGGGGCCCAAAACTGGACACAGCATTCCAGGTGTGGCCTCAGAGAGCTCAAGCCCGGTGCTCAGCAGCAGAGGTTCTGCAGCTGCTGCCTCCAGCCTGGCTCACTCCCCGCGGTCAGCCAGGGGTTTCTGATGGCTGTGGTAACAAACCTCCATCAAAATGACTGCACAAATGCAAAATGGTTTAGATATTTAAGTTAACATTTCCCTAATGCAATTCCTCCTTGCAATAAAAACGCATTCACCGTATCCCTGTGCACCATGTTTCTTCATTAGTGTTTCACCGGTGGGGGAAGACAAACCCCAAAGAATATCATAATAAATATAACTTTAGATGCTGAAATCTGACCATCTTCATCCACTCTGAGGATGTGGATGAGCTATAATGTTCTTGAGCTACAATGTTCAGCACTAAATATTCCATTTCTCCCCCTCACCAGCAATGGCCATTAAAACATTTTGTTCTCATCACTTCCACTGCTTGGATGAAATCCTCCTGGGGTGTTTATTTTATCATTTTGTTGTTTTCAAAACACTTCATCCATCAGTGCACCAAGTGCTGGGGTAAAATCCATTCCAAGATTTAGGAAGACCCCCATGAACCTTCTGCCTCTCACAAGAACCTTTCTGAGGGCTGAGAGGAGATTTAAATCATACCTAGACATGTGGCTGACCTTCTGAATTAAAATATAATTGCAGCTCTGCAAGAGTGTCTGCCGTCACATGATAAGGGCATAGCAAGAAGTCTGTGCAGGGAAAAGCCACAAAGAGGTGATGGGGATGGAGGTGGATGTCCCAGAGCATCTATTCTGGTCCAGCCGAAATCAGCATGTCACCCAGGCGTGTGCTCGTGCCCTGGTCCCCGAGGACCATCTCACAGTGCTCACTCGAATCCCATTTCTCTCTCACCACTGCAGTGGCTGCACTCGGGCGCTCACAATGCTCTGCACCCCAAAGCTCCCCAATGGGAGGACTAAAAGCAGGGTGAGTTACCGCAGGAGCTTGGAGTGACCCAGGGCATCTGGAGGGAGCTGGGATGCTCAAGGAGGCATTTTGGGAACAGCCAGGGTGGGGGGCTGCTGAGTCCAGGCTCATCCAGCCTCACCTGCCAGAGCAGTGCTGGGCTCCAGGCTGCCCTTCTTCTATCAGAGCAAGCCAAACACCCATGCCCTCATCTCCTTGGTCTTCGCCCCATACCCAGTGAGGCTTATGGTCTGGGTGGTCCAGGCTGGCCAGCAGGACATGGACAGGGTGGCAGACAGCGGTTCTGAAACAGTGGGTGAAGAAGAAAACTGGAAGGTGGAAGACAGCAGAGATGCAGATGTGGAACCATGCAGACGTGGGTCCCACAGGGACCAAAGAACTTGAGACAGGTGTTCCTGGAAGGCAAACTCAGCAAATCTTGGAGAACCAAGATGTAGGACCTGAAGATAGCATGCAGCTCTGGTCAGGAAGGCAGCTGTCACACTGTGGACACTGCTTTTGGTTGTGTCAGCACAAGCCACCTTTGAATGGCTCTAAGATGGGTGGCAGGGATTAAGTGTACACTGTCTCTTCCAATACGTGAATTAGGAAGCCTCCAAAGAAGTGTGTTCAGAGCAAGCACAAAGTGCTGGCTCTAAATCTTCTTGCCATTGTGTGTTGCAGTTACCAAACTTCAAATTCAAATGAACCTTTAGTGGAAGAAAAGGTCCTTCCTGAGCTATTATGTATATATGAACTGGTTCTGGCTCAGGAATGCCCTAGACCACAAACTGCTGAGGGCTGGGAAGGTGCTTGAGGAATTACTAAGCATGCTTGCCCTGTCCTTACATTCTTCTCTTGGCATCTGCCTAAGGCCACTTTTGGGGACAGGACACAAGGCCATATAGTTCTGGTCTGCTCCAGAAACCAGGGACCTGTTGTGGCGTCTCCTTCCACATCCACAGAACTGAAGTGGGGCCAGAAACAACCTTGAGAACTTGTCTATCCTTCACCCTGCCACAGAGCAGGAGCTCCTCTACCCAAACTGCGCCTGGCCTGACTCTCTAGGGAGGGGGAGGCCAGGAGGAGGAAGGCGTCTCTGGAAGGTGTCTCCAGGGTGCATCCCCTGCTGCCATCAGCAGGGACGGATGGCGCGGTGCAGAGCTGCATTGCGTGCCAGGGTGGACCTGGTGCTGCAGGAGTTAATGCAGCTTCTCTGAGAGCTGAGAACCCAAGAGCTCTTGTGCTCCCAGGCCAGCTCTCTCCCTGGGATTGGGAGGGGGATTGCTTGGGGTCTTCTATAAATCCTCTGCTGCTGCGAGCCCTGATGGTCAGGAGCAGGCTGCTTCCTTGCAGCAGAGCTGGTGGGAAGCTCAGGGCGGTTGTGAGCGAGGCAGGTGAGTGGGCTCCTTGCTCTGTCGTGGAAGATTGCACTGTGCCACTGACACGGGCTCAGCTGGGTCCTGACTCCTCCCAGATGTGGACAGAGCCCATGATGCTTGCACCTGCAAGCATCCCTGTCACCCTCCTATGAGCCAGCTTGTTTCAGCTACCCAAGGTGGGTGTTGCCCCAAGGAGCTGTGCTCTGTCCCCTTTCCAGAGGGCTGGCATGGAGATGGGAGAGCTCTCAGAGCCCCCAGAGTCTCAGCTTTCACAGCCTGCGAAGGGGAATAGGCAGCCCTGCATCCATTCAGAGAACCACTCTTTATGCTAGAGCAGGGTGCAGCCCCTTTCCCACTCACAGCTTTGCGAGGACGCTCAGTCTCAGTGAAATCCTGGGGTGCATCTGTGGAATTTGTCATTTTCAGGAGTACATCAAACTGTAAGGGTTAAAATGCGTCATCATTTGGAAAGCAACCAAAAGGATTCACCCTTCTTTTGTGCTCGGGCTCTTCCTGACAGGCTGTGACATGTGTGAGCTTAGTATGGACCTGATCTCAAATTTGGGAGGGTCTCATTTCTGCTGAGGTGCTACAAATGCACCCTGGATTAAGAGGGGGAGTAGGAGTCTCCTCTTCCCTCCTACCAGCACAGTCCCCGCTCATGCTCTGCCTGCTTAAAATCATGATGCTCCCTTGCTCCAGTGCATGCTGCGGTGGGAGTGTGCTGGTTTGTTGCCTAAATTGTGGATGAGACAAGGAGGTTCCCCGGTTCTTCACAGACAAAACTGATGCAACATCCATCTAGCCCAGTGTCAGACCTCTGGAGGAAGAGATGGAGCATACCGGAAATTTAGGGCAATTAAAAACAACCTCTGACAGATCCTGTACTCTCAGGGTGGAGACTGAACTCGGAATTATGGCTGCTTTAACAGATCCTGTCAGATGTTTGTGTCTGAAGATAACTTTCTCCTGTAACTCCTCTTCCTTCCCCTCTGTGTAATGCAGGGGATGATCTTTGATAAGCTTCTCTTAAGGACTAGAGAAAACTCCTACACATTAAAGTCTGTAGCTTTGTGCAAGGCCAGGTCAGTCCATGGAACTTCTTCTGTCTTTGCAGTTATCCAAGGGTGCTGCATTGGCCCAGAAACCCGTGCACTGAGACAGGGAAGGGCAGAGAGGTGCCGTGGAATAGAAACCTTACGAGGTTGAGGAAAGAACGACAATATTTCTGCAATTTTCTGAATGAATAGATAGATCTAGGTACTTTTAAAGGTAACGGCTTTACAGTTATTTAAGTTGTTTCAAATAATTTTCTAGACTTACAGGTGGATACCCTGTGGTAGGTGGTCTCTCAAAGACAGGTGTGAGGACAAAAGTTAGGCATGCAGCGAAGCCTGCAAGTACCATGGGGAGAGGACTCTAGAGATTACAGTCCTTGAGTCGTGTCCCCATCCTTCCTGTCAGCATACGTCTACAGAGAGAAGCTTTCTGTAAAAGCAGATCCAACTCTCCTCCCCATATTTCTAGTGGGAGGATGTCCAGAGACATGTCCAGACACCATGCTTTGGTGCGATGGCCTTGTAATTTCCAGCTTAGCTTTATCCATGTACAACTTACATATGTTGCTTTGTGAGTGATCACTATTCTTCAGCTTAAGTAGATCTTTTTCCTTCCACATGTTTGTAGATGGCCTGTGTTTTGTTGGTCTAAAACGGTCAGGCTCTACTGGTCTTTATTCCTAAGAAAGTTGCTGTATTTCCACAGGCAGACCAGCATCTGATCCATTATCAGCTCCTCTTCTTTCACCGGAGATTCCCAGCAAAGCACAAAATTCAAGATCAGCGCTCTATAATTGCAATGTCACTTCCCTCTCTCGATTTGCGTTTACACAAGCACTCACAAACTTTTAAAAAAAAAAAAATTGTTCATTCCCCTGCTATACCACGGAGCCAGATCTAGGTCCTGCCTACACTGGGCATGCAACACATGCACGTGTTTTCTGTCTGTGCACGGTTTTTGTGTCAGATTGTGCATGCAGGTGGAGGTGAGCATGCTTAGACTGCTTCAGTACAGCTCCAGGTAAGCTTTGCTGTAGCACACTTTGCTGGTCATGGTGATGCCTCTGATCCAAGGCTTCAAACTGAAGGGCTCCTGGACTATATTTCTTACTGCCTGTGCATGGTTTGTGACCCTACTGGTTTCATTCCAGGGCAGCTATTCAGGGATGAGATGGAGCATCCATATTTCATCCCACTCCAGACCAACAGCAGCCAGACCAGGACCCTATCATTCTTTTTGGGTGGCCTTCCAGCACGGGAAACCACTCAGATGTGGTCTGCTGTTCCTCTCTGCTCTACATACCTCCTGGCACTGCTGGGGAACTTGACTGCCCTTTCCATCATTAGGGCAGAGCGGAGTCTCCACACACCCATATATCTACTCCTTGCTATGCTAGCTGTGGCTGACCCGGGCTTGTCCACATCCACGTTTCCAACCATGCTGAGGACGCTGTGGCAAGAGGCCAGAGAGATCAGCTTTGGCACCTGCCTTGCCCAAATGTTCTTCATTCACTCCTTCACAGATACTGAATCCGCTGTCGTTCTGGCGATGGTGTTTGATCGCTAAATGGTCATCTGCCACTCCCTATGATATTCCTCCATCCTCACCAACTCAGTGACCACCAAGACACGTGTGGCAATCATCACGAGGACCACCCTTGTCCAGTTCCCATTCCCAATCTTGCTGACCCGGCTGTGTTTCACCAGAGTCAGCAAGCTCTCCCATTCCTACTGCTTGCATCCAGACATCATCAAACATGCAGGCTCGGATACAAGGATTAACAGTACCTATGGCCTTTTGGCTAGGTTTGGACTTTCTCTTTGTCCTCCTGTCCTATCTTCTCATTCTTAAGACCATCCTAAACATTGCAACTTGGAGAGAACGTCTCAAAGCCCTCAACACCTGCATCTCACATATCTGTGATGTCCTCCTCTTCTGTATCCCCATGATCTGCCTGTCCATGATGCACTGGGTTTGCAAACATGTGTCCCCCCAGGCCTATGTTTTCACAGCCAACATCCATTTCCTTGCCCCACTCATCCTGAATCCTATCGTTTACAGTGTGAAAACCGAAACGATCCGGAGACGGATACTGAGGATGCTCTGCCAAAGCAGGGTCCGCAAGTCCAGGGTTGCCTTTTGCCAATAAAGCCAATATGACAGTCACTGCCAACTGTCTTATGCCAGGTTCAACCCCCAAGAAGACCAGCCAGGAGAGTTCAACATGCCAAACTTCTGCCAATGTAAGGATATGTGGCAAGTAAGGATATAAGGAAGGTAAAAGGTGTATGGAAGGTAAAGGATACGTAGATACCTGCAATGTAAGTACCACAGTGTGTAAGGATATCTGGTTAATGGTTCTTTAACAGATAAAGAGAGACAAAATACAGGAAAAATAACAAACCACACCTACAAATTCAAAACCCAGGAGATAACAGAGACGACAACACAGACTACAACCTTCAGGTCAGTAGAATCATAGAATCGTTTAGGTTGGAAAAGACCTTTAAGATCATGCAGTCCAACCATTAACCTAACATTTCCAAGTCCACACTAAACCAGTTAAGGGTAGACTAGACTAAACCATGTCCCTAAGTGCCACATCTACCCATTTTTTGAACGCTTCCAGGGATTCCAGTGATTGAGGATGGATGGAGGAGCCAGGAGGAAAGAGGTTCAAGCAGAACTGCTCAGAAGAGGGAAAGAAAATTATCATGAGTCCCCTGGGGAAGAGCAGACAGTACTAGATATTCAGTGGGGTTTGTGTAAAACTTTACATGGGATGATTTAAGAGACTTGTGTGAATGTGCAAAATGTATTATGGGATGTTTAGGAGAAGGGCCAAAGGAAAGGGAAAGGAGGGATCCACGTGGATTGGGAAGGAACCAGCATGCGAAAATGGAGTGGGACTGGTAAAGGAGCTGACGGAGTGTAAACAAGTTGCTGGTCAATGCGCTCTCCAGGCCATGCACCTGATCACCACAGCCTCTCCTGTCTGCTCACTAAACTCATTTCTGGGTCTTCTCTGAGTGACCTTACGGTCTGTGTATAGGGGTACATGTGTCGGATTTGGTGACAAACAACAAGCTGGACTAACTGATGCATGGGAGGAGACCAGAACCCAGAAAGACCCAAAGCTGGATCTGGAGAGTGGACAAACGGAGCCCACGGTCTGGGCATGGATCTGGACAGGCTTCTGGTCTGCTTCAGCGTTCGAGAGAACCACTGACACAAGAGTGACTGTGAACCAAGCGGGGGTCGTGTCCTGTCCTGACCAGCCATCAAGGATGAATGGGGCTGGGTCATGCTGGTCATGTCTACATGAGCAGTGCTGGTGTCGGTGTGGGTGCCAGGGCAGGTACTGCTCTCTGTGACCGTCCTTTTGGCCACCTGGGACCATGTGTGGCCCCAGGGAGACCAGCCTGGTCACTGGACATTCAACCTTGGTCCATTGTATGTGAGGTGGAGGATGAGGGCAATCAGGAACAGAGGAGGCCAGGTCTGGCAAGGTTTACCCTCTACAGACATAGCTGGACCGGCGTCCCAAACAGGGCTGATGATAGAAGCAGCCCCCCCAGGTCTGCAAGGGGAACCCTTTATATCAAGCTATGGTTTTTGGACTCGCAGACATTAACCAAAAGTACTGTTTTCTCTTAAAAACACAAGTCCTTTCCTCCCTAGGTTTTATTTTGTTTCACCTGGAGCATTTTGCCTGTGTTAGGCTACAAGACCAGCTTTCCTGAAATAACTGCCATTCCTGAATTAGCATGCACTAATTAGTATGCTGGAGTTTCCATAAAGCACTGCAGCACAACGCCTCCTCAGACTGGCTCATTTAGACTTAGAAGATTGATTTCTTCCCACTTGAGCTGATGGGGTAGCACTGTTTCAAAAGGAGCTGTTCTCTTCCAGCTGACCCAGAGGTGCAGGCACGGTATAAACTGACTACCCTTGGAAGGGCATTTTGAAACAATTTAAGAACTGTTTTTGTGGTTTCTGCCAGTGTTTGTTATGAACTGTGCACCCAGCACTGTAACAAGTAAGATCAACGTGTCCATGGGAGCACTGTTACTGGGAACTATAAATATTTTAAAAAGTGGTCCAGTGGATTGTCCCAGCCTTTCCAGGCTCAGACAGCTTGGTATACATCTATATAACCCATGAAGACACATATATGCATCTTCTTATGTATAATGAAATTACTAGCCCCAACTAAAGACCCTGGAGACCAGTAATTCTGCTTCTTCCAGTACTGAAGCTGGGGGTTGTTCTGGTGAGACTTTCAATCAGAAAACTTTTGACTGAGGACTGTTTGGCGAGAGCTGCTCACGGGTGAGATCCACCGTCCTCAGCCTCCGAGCTGTCCTCAGACCTTGTCCCTCAGGGAAGAGCTCTGCAGCACGTTGTGGATGGCAAAGGTTTCTACAAGCTCAAAAAGAAGCAAGAAAAATTCGCAGGAGAGCAATCCTTCGACACCAAAATGGTCTCTCTGGCTGAGGAGCCCCTGTGCTCTTCTGCACTGAGGAGCACCACTGCATGTTTGCCTTGTGCTTAAACTCTTCCCCAGGGATCTGCCGTGTTGGGGTTAGACGGCGCTTGGACTAGCTCCTTGCAGCACCCCAGTGCTGGTGCAGGCTGAGCTGAGCTCTGCTGCCCCAGAGAGAGTCCTTCCATCGCAACTTGGGAGCCCAGAGGCATCAACATGGCTGGAGCCGGACGCCGCCTCGCCAGTCGAGAGCGTTGACAAGCAGCACCAGGGAGGTGTGAGGCCAGGATCCTGCAAAATCCCTCTCCCCTTTCCCCGGGGGAGTCTGCCACAGCTCAGGCCAAGCACCCCCGGGGAGGCTGCGGGCGGGCGGAGCGCGGCTCGTTGCTTCCCTCTGCTGGGTGCTGCGGGGTGGGATGCGGGACGCGGGATGTGCGATGCAGGACGCGGGACGCGGGATGTGCGATGCGGGACGTGGGATGTGGGATGCAGGATGCAGGATGCAGGATGCAGGATGCGGGATGCGGGATGCGGGAGGTGGGATGCGGGATGGGGGATGTTCCTGGTCCCTGCCACCCCCAGGCCCCGGTGGCCTCAGCCCACAGTGGGGAGCTCCTCATGTAAACAAGGAGGGGGGCATATCTCTGCTTTGGAGACCACAAATGAGAAAGCAAGTCCATGGGGTCACATATGTTGCCCCATGCCAGACGCACCCTATGGGTTCTGTCCCATGTCAGGATCTTCATGGAAAGGTTGTTTCTCCTTTTCTTCTTCCTTTTCTCATTTTCCTCTTTTTTCTGAAGCAGGGAGACAGTTGAGAAGGAAAGTCTCCATGAGAGGGTCCTCACCTGAGTCACTTACTGAAGGCATCTTGTGGAGGAACCCCAATTAAGCTGCTGTCACAGAAAGAATGCATGTGCACAGAGACCCACACACTGCACCACACCACACCACACCACACCGCACCACACCACACCCCCCACAGCCCCTGAACATGGCTGCTGCATTCAAAAGGTGGCCGTGCTTTGACTTTGAGACTTTTAGGTTGAAAACCCAAAAGCTGAGGAGCTTAATACCCATGCCTGCTTTTCAGACCTGAGCCACAGCTTGCCACCAACGTGCGACAGGAGAGAGGAACCCCTGAAATCTGCTGGACAATGACAAAACCTGATGCCTTTGGGACTGCCCTAGGTCCTGCTCCCTCCATGCAGGGTGAGAGACCAGCCCCCCACCCTGAGACCCCGTGAGAGCTCTGTGCCCCTGACTCACCCACAGGGAGGGAAACCCAAGCTACATGTGGGACATGGATAACTCCAACTTTACCAGTATAAAATTGATTTTCAGGCATTGGAAAGAAAATGTTAGTCTGCCTATGCCACAGATTTGCCAGGTGGGTCACTGAGGCTTGAGGACTTTATTTAACTAAAACCATGAATTCTTACACTAGAGCCAATCTGAGCCAGGGGTTATGTGCTACAATATCTGTGCTGGGGCTGGACAGCCATGAGGCATGCACATGCCAACAGCAGGTGACAATGGCTTTTGGCAAATATCCCAGTTTGGGAGGCTTGAAAATCTAATCTTGAAATGTTGATTCCCAAGACGTCAGATCACATTTCCTGGGAAAGATAAGGAAAAAGAAAGAAAGGAAGAAGAAAGGGAAAAGAAAATATCTGGCTGAAAAATAAAGTATCTTGCTAAAGTCAATCTGTCTGGTTTTATTTCAGCAACTGAATTTAGATTTAGTGCTTAATTTAAGGTACCCGAGTTTGACTTTCTTCATCTTTTATTAGTTTCCGTTCCCCCACAACCTCTTTGTGCTCACCCACTTGTTGACCATTCCCACTCTTTGCTAATATTGGATTTCCTTTTTATGCCCCCAAAGAGAGCCTTCACAGAGTACCAGCCAACGCTGAGCATTCAGACCAGGAATGGCAATGAAAGCCTGCTGCAGAGAGCAGACACATTTACTGTATTAATCACCCCGGTGCTTGAAGCAGCAGTGCTTGAACACCCACAGAGGCAGGCAGAGCAAGGCTAGAGGCAGCGATCGCAGCAGATCCTGCGTCATCTCGGTAAGGTTGGCTGGAGGAGGTCAGCATCACTCATCCGTGTGTCTTCAGTCATCCCACCTCATCCCAAACCCGCTGTAAAGATGATACAGCACTCCGAAGGCTTGGTGCACTCCGTCCCATGCCACAATCTGCGCAGGCAATGGAAGGTAACGCCTTGCCAGGCAGCTCGCATTAAAGGGGTTCCACTCAAAACCCCATTTACTTCATACAACTTTCCACCACATTTGTCCAAGCAGCACAGACCGGAGCTCTGCCGCTCCCAGCCGCATGTCAGCCCTATGGGGACTCGGGGGGGTGTATAAGTATGATCACCTCCCTGCCCCTCTCTGCAGGTATCCCCTCAGGTTCAGAGGCAGGTATCCTCATTCTTGGCTGTAAGGGGAGCTGGTGAGTTATTTGCAGTAGCTGTCATTTGTCAGGTTTCTGTGGCTGAGGTGCCTGATTTGAACTAAAATTCTGCAGCTGGGAGAAACCCCCCGGGGCCACTCCAATCTGTAGCTTTAGGCTCTGAGATAAGAAACACCATTTTCCAGGCCGGGTTTGTCATGCAAATGCTGCTACTTTTGTTCCAGGGTCCTTCCCTGACCTGAAGGGCGTGCTACCTGCATCGGCTCCTTGCGGGAGAGTTTCCCAGGCTCCACCTGAATCAACATTTCATGCAGGAGATCACAGCCTGGCTCTGAAAAGCTGATGTCTACCTGATGACCTCATGCTGCCTTTCATGTATAATTCCCAGTAAGAGGACTGGGATGTGCAGTCAAAGAAGCAGAAGATTATCAGCAAAGGTTTCCGCTGTCATCACCAGACAGGTTATCGCCAGTCAAAGCACCTGGAGACCTAGCCCTGACCACCCATTGTCTGTGAAGGGTTCATAGCTCTTCTTCACATCTCGACTAGTTTGGCTGATGCTGCCCTCATGGGTGGCTTTGTTATTTTGCTGGAAATACTGCAAATTACCTTCTGGATAGGGCTGAGCAACTTGCAGAGGAAGGGGAAGCACAGACAAAAGTCCCAAGGTAGCACCAAAGAGAAAAGCTGCAGCAGTCCCTGGCATGCCCAGAGAGGACTCTGCGCGCACAGACCCTGTGCATGTTGGGTCACTGGAGGATTTGGGCTTTTTCGGTGCACATCTGGTGGCAGATGTGGCCAGCTGAGACCAGAATAGGAAGATGTGACACAGTGCGGGGCAGATTGCACTAGGGCAGCACTGCTGGGTTGTATTTCACCCAGCTGCAGTGCAAATGCCCCCACACCCCATTATGCAGTGGGGCAATCCTTGGGCTCTGACACGAGCAAACACTGAGGATCCTGAGCTCCTCTGTGCAAACTCTGTGCCAGGATTGCACAGCTTTCCTATCAACAGCCATGCTCTGCCTTAGACCTTTTGCTTCTGAGTTTGCTTTAAAATTCAGCAGCTGTTCTGCCTCCCTAGCACACAGTCGTTCCCTGAGATCGCGTACTCTGCAGGGTGCTGATCTCCCACTCTGCTTTGTTCTGCACAGGTCTGTGGATCTTCCTTTCATATTGATGCAGTGCAGCCATCAGTAAACAGCCTTGTTGCCCTGGATGCTGTTCGAGCCTTCCCTGCCTTGCAGGGATCCCAGTTAGCTGTCATGCAAAATGTGGTGTGAATGAGTGAGGAGAGAGGTGAGGTGGGTACTGAAAGAAATAGGATGTTGCATAAAATCAGTGCCAGTCAGTCCCAACTTGTCTCCTGCTTCATATGCTTTTGGGTGCTACAGAATGAACGTACAATAAGCAACAGCAATTGGAGCTGGAGGGGCTGGATTCCTGGGTCCTTTGCCAAGCCTGTGAACTTTGGTAAATCCCTTTGCTGGATTTCAATATCTGAGTCTACAAAATACACTTTTTAATTTAATTTATTACTTGATTTGGAGTCAGTATCTCAAGCATGCTTCCTCGATGCGTGGGGGAGGGATTTTTTAAAACACTTTGGGATCCAGAGAAATAAAGTGTTCTAGGGAAATTCAGGTGGGGTTTTCTGTATTATGAACTGTGGTCCCCACCTCTTCCACTGTTTTCAGTTACAGAGAAGGGAGCCCAAACAAATTCAGATCTCATCCCACCATGGCATCTCTCAATCAAACCAGCTTGCAGCCTGCCTCCGTCCTTCTGCTGGGCATGGCAGGCCTGGGGGACCTTCACACCTGGCTCTCCATCCCATTCTGCCTGATGCACGTTGCAGCACTCCTTGGCAACTTCATCCTCTGATTTGTCATTGTGACAGAGTGAAGCCTCCACAAGCCAATGTACCTCTTCCTGGCCATGTTAGCGGTGGCAACTCTCATATTATCCTCCTCCACAGTGTCCAAAGCCCTGAGCATATTCTTTCCAAGGAGATGTCTTTCCACGCCTGCCTTACCCAGATGTTCTCCACACGTGAGCTTCATTGCAGAGTCAACCATTCTTGCTGGCCATGGCGTTTGACCGGTACATGGCCATCTGCAACCCCCTGCGACATGCCACAGTGTTCACACGCTCGGTGATAGCCAAGACAGGGCTGTCTGCCATAGCCAGGAGCTTTTGTGTGATGTTCGCAACAGCATTTCTCCTTCAGAGGCTGCCATACTGCAGACACAACGTCACGCCGCACACCTACTGTGAGCACATGGGCATCACCCGGCTGGCCTCTGCCGACATCTCCATTAACATCTGGTATGGCTTTGCTGCCACCCTTCTGTCCCCAGGATTGGACATTGTGCTTATTGGGGTATCGTACATCCTCATTCTCTGGGCTGTTTTCAGGCTCTTATCCAAGGATGCCCAGCTCAAGGCAGTTGGAACCTGCAGCTCTCATGCCTGCATTATATTAATGTTCTACACACCAGCGTTTTTCTCATTTTTCACTCATCCCCCACCATGTCCACATCCTGTTGGCCAATCTCTATGTGCTCCTGCCACCCATGCTAAACCCCATCGTCTACACTACGAAAAACAAACTCATTTGAGAAAAGGCGTCCCAGGTACTCCTCAGGACTAGGCAAGTGAGCTGACAGGGATGCTGTTCCTTTGAAAGGAAAGCATGGAGAAATGGTCTGGACTGAAGCAGCAGAGTGTATGCATGTGAAATAACCTGGTTTCCTACAGATTTAAACTCAGCCCAACATCACTGCTGATCAGATTTCCTGCTAGATGTTTCCTCAGACTAAATTGCATCACTAATGAAAAAGGAGAAATTAGTAGGAACCATAGACCAGAATTTGGGCTGATGCAATCTTGTGTTATCCCATTACCATCAGAGCTTTATTCATGGGTTTGGTTCGACCTACGTGTGATCAGATGCATGTTTTCTGCTTGGGCTCTGCCATGTCTAGCTCCCCATTGGGTGCATGTTTCTATATCTTGTATCTCAAAGTTTTCAGAAAACATCATAAATGTTTTCCTAGGTATAAGCTGAGAAGAATGTCTTATGTTGGACTAAATGCAGGAATTACTGTCCAAGTTTCTCTGACCTCTTCAGTGCAAGCTAGATAAACATAATTAATGCTTTAAATTTTACTGGCCCTTCCTACTGCCAAAAGTCAGCACTGCTCCCTTTGCACCACCAAATTTTTTGGTAACTTGTAATAATCGAAAATCTGCCCCCAAATGAGATCTTTTTTCAAGAAACCAAAACCAGAAGTTTTAATAAATGGGGTGACTTATTATAAAATTGTTTATGGCTCAAGGCTCTGCATCTTCCCAAGAGCCACATTCAAGGCTGTGCAGGTGAGCACATCACTCCCTGCATGATGGGAGCATCGATGTCTGTCCTCCCCTGCTCTGCATCCCGCGTAGCTCCCGATGCCAAGCAGTGGGTTGAGCTGCCCCTCCAGACCCTTCCCTCCTGCCTGTCACGGGCAGGATCTCCCTTCTCCAGACACCTGACTGTTCTCATTAAACCTGGAGGTTCTTGACATCCCCATGATCATTCTGGCTCTGTCAGACTTCATAGAAAATAAGCAGAAAATTAAGAGCTTACGTGGGAGCTGACAGACAGACACAGACACATACACTTTGCTTTCTTTGATTTATACAGGACAGTAAATCAGCTGTAAAAAATAGGAAAACTGGAAGAAAGGGGAAGCTGATAGGGATTAGTATGAATACTAATGTAGGAAGAGTGGGAAATTATACATGTCCCAAAACACAGAAAAATCCATGACCAGGAGAAAGGTCTTTAAGAGAGAGGCTTTCTAAGCAATCACTGAAGAAAGAGAAATAAGAAATTACTCAGTCACTGTATGGACAGAGAAACTGTCAGCCAGGGTGGAAATGTTCAGGAAATGTTTGCCTTGAGGAAAAAGCCAGATGGTAAAGATTTACTATATGCAAATGATGAAATATATTCCCTCCAGGAGCCTCAAAAGAAGATGTTAAAACAATAAATACGGGAACTTTCTCAGATCTGCAGCTGCAGATGGTTGGTGTTTAAGAGTTTTAAAAGATCTTGGGGGTTTTGCTGCCATGCAATGCGTACACATTTCTACTTGCAGGATGACCCACGCGGTCAGCCCACCGCTCCATTGCTGCAGGGAGCTGCCAGAGCCAGCCAGGGGCGTTGCAGCTGGGATGTGCTCCTTGCCTGTCCCAAATCCCAGGACCCTAATGCTGCCCAGGGACAAGGATTGCTCACACACGACCGAGTGCAGGCTCGTGCCAGAGAGAACACTTGCTTTCCTGCTCAGCAGGTCCCATCAGTCCCTGTTGGTTTCTGATTCGATTTCAATATTGCCGAGCAGAGACATTGTCCAACAGGCAAAAAAGGCAAAAAACAGTATAAATTCCTCTGTTTGCAGGGTGGGAGTTGAGGCAGAGAATTACAGTGATTCATTGCAAAGTCATTGGAAATGTCTTCATGAAAGAGGTAGGAACAAACCAGACATTTGCTGAGCTTTCCTCTCCAGCACCCTTGTAAGAGAGAGCTGTTCCACCAGCAACCAGGCTGAACCTTCTGCTGCAGCACTTGGAGAAAATTCATCCGTCCCCTAATATGGAGGAAATAAGGGAAGGGGAGCAGCAGGGGCAGGACAAGGAGCTGGGCTACCTGCCATCATGGGAGGTTGAGATCTCACAACTCAGCCCTTATCTCCTGGGACACAGGATCAGAGTATTAGTGCCTGGCAAGAGGGGGTGGTGTTTAAGACCAGTTCCCTCCTCTTCTCCCTGATGGTCCTGTGACATCCTCACTTCCATCTCATTCTATTTCCACTGCTGGAGCCAGAAAAGCTGTGGGAGGTCCGGTGCCAGGAAGGCACAGTAACTCTCCCAGGAGAGGAGCTGGGAGAGTTACTGAGCATCGTCCGGCCTCACTCCATGTCTGCAGGTGACAGAGGTCTTCTGAGGAAAGAGGGAAGCTCTGGCAATTTTCTGGAGGTGGTGTAGCCTGGGGCTGGGTAGATGGAAAGGAGAAGGTGCAGCAGCAGATCACAGGGCCAGGAGAAGCAGCTGGAGCAGAGTGTGTTGAGAGGGGAAGGTGGAAAGCCCACACTTGAGACCACCAATTATCCCTGGGCATCCCAGATTTCCCAGAGACATTTCTGAAGCTCTGCTGGGATGGGGAAGAGCTGGGGCAAGGTCTCACTTCAGTCTGGAAGTCTATCCCACTTGTGGACCAGAAAATCCTTCATTTCACCATCCCCAACAGAAGCAGACACAAGAAACTCCCCAGTCGGTCCTAGGACAAGCAGGATTGGTCACATAAGGCAGGGCCATGTGTTGAGTAGGACTAGATCACAGCAGGGAACTCAGGGTGATAAAACAAATCCCTGAAATTCATAAATCCGTGAGGATCAGCCAGACACCTCCGTGTGTCAATCCACCTCTGCCTTCAGTGTCCAACATGACCAGAAAGAAGCGTCCCTGAGCAACCAGGGCCCAAGGAATTTCTCCTTGCCTTGAAGGCATGAAATTAGTAGACCACCAAGCCCTTTAGGGATGGGTCTTGACCATGTATGTCTTGTCCTTATTACTATCTCTGTCCCACAAAACTGTGCATCAGCTCGTCCTCCCAGGGTCTTGAGGAAAAAACAGTGTGAAGTGTGGTTCAGCCTTCCCATGGCGCAGGCCAGGAGAAGGCAAGCGCAGAGCCTTTGCTCAGGAAGGTGTCTGGAAGCAAAACTTGGTGAACACACACCGTAGTGTAATGGGTATAAAATGCTGGCGAAATGGGACATTTCAGTGCCAGGCAGCAAAATTAACGCCTCCCTGCTCCAAACCCTGTTTGTTTGTTTACATGGAAATAGAAATACATGATAAATTCATGGATTAGTAATGTATGCGTTACTGAGGAAGGAAGATTCCCCAGTTCTCTCTGTCTGTGGGCTGACAGTCCATCCTGTGCACAGGTAGCAGGGTTTGGCACCCCCTGGAAACACCGGGCTGGTGGCGCAGACATACACCTTTACCTTTGCACATGAAACCGCGGGTAGACCTATGGCAAACCCATCCTCATGGTGTGTCTCACAGCTTGTCCCACCTGTCTGAGATGATTCATCCAGCAGGAATTCCACCTCGAGGGCCTCCCTTGTCAGCTCCGCTGCAGACCCACAGACCTGGTTGTTAAAACTGCCTATCTCATGATAGCCTGCATTTGCTTTTTCTGGTTAATCTTTAACTCTCCTTTGTACCCACTGAGAATAACTGTTCTTACTGATAACCCCTTTCTGATCCTTCTGATGGCTGTGTTCCCTAATTAACAGATACGAATTGCTGATACTCCTAGCATAATATTGGTGGATACATCCAGTACTCTG
The DNA here is from genome assembly GCF_030463565.1 of Pelecanus crispus. Classification (NCBI taxonomy): domain Eukaryota; kingdom Metazoa; phylum Chordata; class Aves; order Pelecaniformes; family Pelecanidae; genus Pelecanus; species Pelecanus crispus. Next base: position 227,432,226 of record NC_134643.1, read on the forward strand.
CTGCAACATTTTAAATGAAAAAGAATTTATTTAAAGTATTTATTTCTTTTTTTCTTTTTTTTTTTTTTTAACCAAAGAAAGCAGACAGAATATCGTTCTCCATTAGACAGTCTTGTAAGAGGAAAATCAATAGAGGAAATTATGTTTGGTTAAAATATTGTGTTCAAAAAATGGGTAGATGTGGCACTTCGGGACATGGTTTAGTCTAGTCTACCCTTGATTGGCTTAGAGTAGACTTGGTAGTGTAGGTTACTGGTTGGACTGGATGATCTTAAAGGGCTTTTCCAACCTAAACGATTCTATGATTCTATGATTCTATGATTCTATTTATGCAGTTACATCACTCGGAGTTACAGGCATTTCTTCTAATTAATAACATCTTACACGTGCAATGCGAGAAGCCACATCTGACCATAACAATGGCACCACCTTTCAACTGGAATTTTATTGCCCAAGTCTTAGCAGTTATTCAAGTTGGCACTGGGTGATGAGTTTGCTCTTAAGCTTTTAACCTAATTCTCGTTGGCTTTCTGAGCTGTGTGACTCCACTGCCACCTGCAAGGCTTTACCCACCCACCTGTGCAATCACAGTCAGACCCCTCAGCTCCGGTGCAGCTCACACTGTGACTGTGGAGTCACATCTGGCTTCTTGCAGCTTTCTGGTGGTACGTATCTGTTTGGTTTTCACACTGTACACAGTCTGGTTCATCATGGTGGGACCAGCAAGCAGATGTTGGCCATGAGGATGTGAACAATAGGAGAAGCATTTTTCCCCAAACTTGTGAACTTAGACAGACAAATCACTGGGATGTGGAAGATTAGGACAGCACAGATATGGGAGATGCAAGTGTTCAAGGCCCTGGACCACTCCTCCTTGGATGGAATACTCAAGGTAGTCTCAAGGATCATGATGTACAACAGAACAAGCAACAGTGAGTGTGAAGCCATTGAAGAAAGAGCAAACACTTAAGCCATAAATGCTGCTCTCTCATAAATGTCACATAAATGTGACTGTGCCACACCGATGATATCCTGGTGTAGACAGGAAAGAGTGTGAGAGACCATTTACCCAGTGATATTGCAGCATCTTCAGGAGAAAGGAGGCTGGGAACACCAGAAGTACTGCCTGGATGGTCAACCCCATACCAGTCTTGGTGACCAGGGAGTTTGTCAGGAGGGGTGTATGCCTCAGGGGCTGCAGATCATCGCAAAGAAGTCAAAAGCTACAGCCATGAGCACAGCAGATTTGATGGTGGAGAAGGTGTGGATGAAATATGTCTAGTTGAGGTATGAGTCACAGTAGATGGCTTGGTAGTAAAACCCACACAGCCTGGGCTCCCACATCTCCAGCCTGTCACTGTCTGCTCTACTGGAAGACCCAGACTGGACCCAGTGCCCAGACATGGTCTCACCAGTGCTGAACTGGGAGGGAACCACTGCCCTGCACAGCCTGCGTTCCCCAGCACCCCCAAAGACCCAGCAGTGTCCACCTTCATGTCTCCTGGTGATGTCGGGGTAACTTGTACCCACCAGCACCCCAGGCCCTTTTCCACAGAGCTCCTTTCTAGCCAGACAGTCCTCATCTAGAACAAAAGCACCAATTAAAATGAAATTTAAAACAAAATCTGTGGCACACTTCTATTCAGATGCAAGGCCATCTGTGGCAACAGCACACTACGTCCTCAAGCACTGTTTTTATTTGTGCTAATTATCGTTAATAATAACAACTGACTGTTATGGCTCAGCTGTATATTTGAACTCTGTGGGATCTACTTTCTAAGCAACCTCACATAATCCTCGAACCATTCTGATTTCAGTAAGATTATCAGCTCACAACCACTTCTATATGCAATCCTACTATCTCAGCCATCCCAAATACCTTTGATGCCCACCTACAGCCTCCTCGCCAGGAGCTGTGATCAGCATAAGTCACAGCTAGCAACCCTCTCATGGAAATACCTCCCCCACTTCAGCTGGGAGTCCCTCTGTTACATAAAGTGATTTTTTTTTTTTTTTTCTTTTCTGGAATTTCCCACCACGGAACAACAAAAAAAAAAAGTCTCCTGCCAGGCTTGATCATCAGTCAGTTTTGAAAGCCTTTTTGTCAGAAGTGTGATATCCATCCTTCCCAGAGAGACAGACACATAGACAACCATTCATTGAACACCTAGCATTTCTAGCAGCACTCACAAAATTAATACAGCCGGCTGCTGTATTTTTCACCAAATCATACAGTTTACACCTGAAGTGGAGTTGAAATCTAAATACTCAGAGTTGAGTTTATTTTATAATCCATGAGAAAGTAAAAATGGAAAGGCTCAGGAGGCCAAATCGGCCAGTGATCAGATGACAGCAATTGGAGCTGTCTCACAGGCGACGTTGCTCTGGATGCATCCCAGCGCGATGTCCGTCCTCTCAGTATCACACCACCGTGAACGCTCTTCAGTTTATAAACACCGCCATAACCTCTCCAGTCTTGTCCGCTATCTACCCACGTTTCTCCCATCCTGAATGTGAATTTTATTCTATTTGTGGGGTCTTTTCAGACCATTCCTTCAATTTTTTCAAAATTACCCTGGGCACTAATCTTTCTTTTTTTCTGTGCTTCTGGAGAAGCTGTGGATTTAATAAAGATTTTCTTTACTCTGTTACCCAGGCTAATATAAGGTCCAGGATGCTCATTCAGATTCTCGCTTCATCTTTCTTTGCAGTAGCACAAGAAATGGGATTTGAAGCTTCCTCATAATGGTTCAAGCTCAGCAATATTCTCTGGCTCATTTATGAAAATATTATGTAATATGCATGCTAATTCATCTCAAAAATTAAGAGATATATTCTTTTCCCCTATGTACAAACTTTGCTACCCTTCCACAGAAGAGAAACGATCTGATTTATATTATTAGTATTTGACAAATTCATAAAAGTTTCTGCTTGTCTCATTATTTGCCAAAAAACATTATTTGATCATTAATTTGTGTATAAATTTTCTAGGGATTGTGACTAAATTTTCCTTAGAGTCTATACGCAAGAGTATGAACATTGCAGGGAATCCCTAACTGGTGAATTGCTGGCAGCTGGGGTTTTTCTGGGGGAGCATCACGAAGCTTGGTGGTACAAGGACCTGTGCCCTGTCCCAGGGGCGAGCAGCGCAGCCCAGACACCTCCAGGGTTTTAAACTGTGCATGACTCCAAAGACGGTGACCACGACCAGACCAGCCCCTCTGGCCAAAGCTGCGCTGGGACGGTCCCTGCAGTTTGCCTCTACAGATTTTGCCTGTGCCAGCCCCCTTCGTGTACTTTCCTACCAGCCACTACTGGGGTGTTCAGACCTCCTTTTTTTCCATTTTTAAAGATTTTTTTTTTTTCTTTCTACCTTTTTCCAGGCTTCTGCTCTTTCCTGCCTCCCCATGGTATCTGAACAGCAGCAATGAGGTAAAATTGCTTTAGTAATCATAGAATCATAGAATCGTTTAGGTTGGAAAAGACCTTTAAGATCATCCAGTCCAACCATTAACCTACACTACCAAGCCCACACTAAACCAATCAAGGGTAGACCAGACTGAACCATGTCCCAGAGTGCCACCTCTGCCCGTTTTTTGAACCCCTCCAGGGATGGGGACTCCCCCACCTCTCTGGGCAGCCTGGTCCAATGCTTGACCACCCTTTCCGTAAAGAAATTTTTCCTAATTTCCAACCTAAACCTCCCCTGGCACAGCTTGAGCCCATTTCCTCTCATCCTATCGCTTGTTCCTTGGGAGAAGAGACCAACACCCCCCTCCCTGCCCCCTCCTGCCAGGTAGTTGTAGAGAGCGATCAGGTCTCCCCTCAGCCTCCTCTTCTCCAGGCTGAACACCCCCAGCTCCCTCAGCCGCTCCCCACCAGCCCTGTGCTCCAGACCCTTCCCCAGCTCCGCTGCCCTTCTCTGGACACGCTCCAGCACCTCAATGTCTTTCTTGTATTGAGGGGCCCAAAACTGGACACAGCATTCCAGGTGCAGCCTCCCTGGTGCCGAGTACCGGGGGGGGGACGATCCCTGCCCTGCTCCTGCTGGCCACACTATTCCTGACACAAGCCAGGATGCTGTTGGCCGCCTTGGCCACCTGGGCACACTGCTGGCTCATGTTCAGCCGCTGTTGACCAACACCCCCAGGTCCTTTTCAGCCAGGCAGCTTCCCAGCCACTCTTCCCCAAGCCTGCAGCGCTGCATGGGGTTGTTGTGACCCAAGTGCAGGACCCGGCACTTGGCCTTGTTGAATCTCCTACAGTTGGCCTCGGCCCATCGGTCCAGCCTGTCCAGGTCCCTCTGCAGGGCCATCCTACCCTCCAGCAGATCGACACTCCCACCCAGCTTGGTGTCATCTGCAGACTTACTGAGGGTTCATTCAATCCCCTCATCCAGATCATCGATAAAGATATTAAACAAGACTGGCCCCAAAACAGAGCCCTGGGGAACACCGCTCGTGACCGGCTGCCAACTGGACTTAATTCCATTCACCACAACTCTCTGGGCTCGGCCATCCAACCAGTTTTTTACCCAGCGAAGACTACGCCCATCCAAGCCATGAGCTGCCAGCTTCCCAAGGAGAATGCTGTGGGAGACAGTGTCAAAAGCTTTGCTAAAGTCCAGGTAAATGACATCCACAGCCTTTCCCTCATCCCCCAGGCGGGTCACCAGGTCATAAAAGGAGATCAGGTTGGTCAAGCAGGACCTGCCTTTCATGAACCCATGCTGGCTGGGCCTGATCTCCTGGTTGACCTGCACTTGCCTGTTGAGTTCACTCAATATGAATGGCTCCATAATCTTTCCCGGCACCGAGGTCAGGCTGACAGGCCTGTAGTTCCCCGGGTCCTCCTTCCGGCCCTTCTTGTAGATGGGCGTCACAATACTTGAGGCTGAGATGAGATCAGTCATCAACCTCAGTATATTATTGTGAAATAGAAATGGGACCGTTGCCTTTAACAGAGTTTCTCCAGATTCACGCTAGCTTCACTGAATATCAGGGTCTAAATCTGAATAAGGGAGGACAGGCTGTGTATGTCACTTCAGGTCCCACCATGCACAAATAACAGAGTGTGCTCCAAACTCCTAGAGTAATTGGAAAAAGTTTCAGGAGCAAGATATTAGTTTTCTGTTGATGACTAAGAGCAAAGTGAAGAATCTGAAAGATAAGACCCATCAATAGAGTGATTTTTAAGCAAACATCTGGATAAATGGATGCCTAGACAGATGTTTTCTTACATGAATAATGGAGCGTCCCTTAAATGCATTTTACAGGAGACACGTATGGACTCCTGAGGGAGGATTTATCATGGAGCCCGGCGATCCCTGTAGTGATTTACTCAGCTGGGAGTCTCGGCTGATATTTATCGCTTTAAACTGCAGATCACCTTTAACACTGCACAAGCAGTGAAGCACTCTTGGGTGTTTATTCAGTCTAGAACAGTCTTTGCCTGTTTCAACTTCTGTGCTTGGTTTCTTTTCAATCTCATTGATTGCAAAAGACAGAAATGGATGAATCCACTTTGCAACAGACTGACAGTGGTTCACAGCTCCAGCTGAAGGGGGGCTGTGGCAAGGCAAGCCAGGCGCTAACCCTGTTTAAACAGAAAAGCAAACATTGTTATACACTTACGCATCTTCCTGATGCAAAGCTCCAGTGTTAACACTGTCAATAATACTAATAAATCCAAGGACTGCAGACTGCAGATCTTCCAAGCCTTTTATATACATATATGGAAACGCAGTACTCAGATCTCCAGCTAAAATTCTAGTCTTTATGGTATTTACAGATACGGCCCTTCTGTTGGACCTTGAATCACCACCACAAAGGCTGGGTTCCACTTTCAGAGCCACAGACATAAACTGGCAGCTATGGCTCCAGCCCATAGCAAGTAAACTGCTCCTGCCTGCACATCAGGAGGATGGTTTGCTGCCTGCACGAGCTCTCGCCCACCATGCCCCCCTCCATCCCCTGGGGTGGATGTCTGCCAGCCTCCCTCGTCCTGTCTTTTGGGGAAACCAGCAACGTGCAGCAGGTGGCCAAATGCCCGGATGTCTGCAGGTTGGCTTCCCAGGTTAAGAACAAAGCAATCTTTAAATCTAAATACAGGTTGAGAAGAACAATGCTGAGACAAGTGGCTGGGGCTGTTGCTCCCTTCCTGCCCCGTGGTGCGCTGTCAGCACTCCATGGGCTCTACAGCTCATCCCAGAGAGGCCCCCGAGCTGGTCCTACAACTGTCCCACCCTCCCAAGGTGCAGCAGGCAGCTGGACCCCATCATGGGGGCACTTGGTGATATGGTTTAGTAGGCACGGTGGTGTTGGGTTTGCAGTTGGACTGGTGATCTTAGAAGTCCTTTCTAACCTTAATGATTCCTAGTTTTGCTTTCATTAAAAAATAATCCAGCCACCAAGGCAGGAAACATGAAATTAATTATGACTCTATCCTTAATTGGTTTAGTGGTGGACTTGGTAGTGTTAGGTTAATGGTTGGACTTAATGATCTTAAAGGTCTTTTCCAACCTAAATGATTCTATGATTCTGTGATGGTGTACAGCATTAACAGACAAAGTGATGCACAGTGACCGAGACGGGACAGAGTACAGCTTAAGTAGCGTAAATGGGAGAGAGACAGACACAGATCTGCAGGCTATGGCCGGGATGCTGGGGCGTGGAGAGAAGATGAGGCAGAACCTGTCCGGGGAGGGAGGAATGTTTCTGCCATTGCATTTCAGCAGGTAATCACCTTGTGTTCAAAGCAAATGGAAAACCTCCAGCTCCGGTGGTTGACAGGCAGGGACATCCACTGCAGTGTGGTGCGTGGCATCACGGCCATGCCAGTGCCTGCAAACCCAGCGTGTTCAGGGTGGAGAAGGAGCCCGGTCATGCATGAGTTACAGACACCAAAGGGGCTGTATGGTCATGTCCCAGAGCATGCACAGCTCACTGGGACGCCGGGCTCTTGGCGTGGGTGGTTGCTGATTTAGGTAGCTGCTGCACTGACAATTTCTCCTACAGCTCCTGCCTTGGGAATGGTTATTAAAGACACAACGTCCCTCCTGCACTGGCAACGCACATCCACCCCTGAGGCTATGATCCCAGTGCTGGTCTCCATCAACAGCTCCTCATACCACCAGGGATGAACAGAAAAAGCTTTACTGGGTTGGAGCTGGGACCACTGGGGAGGACACGGTGTGGCACCTTGGGAGGGCTCCTCAGCCGGCTCCTAGGACGTGTCTGGACACCACAGGGCAGCTGTGTCCTCCAGAGCCTCTCACACGTGTGCAACAGGCTCTGGAGGATGGAGAGCCCAGCTGCTGCCCAGAGGTCCCCAGGAGCAGTGGTGGGCACACATCTGCCCCGCAGCCCCAAAGGCAGCTGTCCTGAACAAACATGGGAAAACATAGGAAACCTCACCTTATCTCAGAGCTGGATTTCAAGGCAACCAGCAAATCACCATAAAAATGCAAACTCCTGGCTCCACTGGATGCTGAAAACGAGCATTAAACAGAAATGTGAAATATGTTCCATAAATCTCAGAGTCGTTCTTCTTAAGCTATATTTAGCTGTGAGGATTGCTGCCTTTCAGACTGGAAGAACAGCCTGCGAGTTTGAAAGATTTTTATAGTTTTTCTGACTGTAAGTTCATCTAATAAAAGGCAGCACCTCTCACCACAGACTATATTTGTCTGACATATTTACAGCTACGTACGTACAGTAGCTATGTACTTATAATGATATTTTTATAGCCACAACAAACACTACCTCTGCTAGCTCTACCCTCAGAGTTTCTGCAGTCTGGCTGGTACAGCCGCCAGCCGTCCTGCCCATGGTTTCCCAAAGGCGCCAGAGTCTTTCCCAGGGACTTGTGTCCAGCCATTTGCTCTGCACTGGCTGGTGCAGGATGCTTTGGTTGGCATCAAGGACAAAGCATGTTGCCTGATGCTCAGGAGTCAGATGTGTTTCACATTCATTTCTGTTCAGGACTGTTAGGGAGGGAAGGGACTTGTGTCTTTTATTTCCAAGATTCCTCCTAGCTTGAGATGTGAGGCCTTCTTGTGAAACAGGATTGGACACCTGAGCAAAAGTGTGAACAGACCTGGAGGAGATGAGGTTTAAAATCTTGTTTTCAATTCTGCCCTGAGATGCAGGGAGTTCATTTCACTTTAAAATGCTGAGCTGAAAAATACTATTAATCAGTATACAGGCTTTCCTTGGTGCATATGTTTTCTAAAATGGCTAAAAATGTCTAACATAATGAGTTAGAAGTATGCAAAAAAAAAAAAAGTATTGGTAGAAAAAGACAGTGGGTCTTTCCTTGGTGCATATGTTTTCTAAAATGGCTAAAAATGTCTAACATAATGAGTTAGAACTATGCAAAAAAAATAAGTATTGGTAGAAAAAGACAGTATGGCTGAAGGTTAAGACCCAGGGACTGTAATCAGGGCGTACGTGATTGTGAAAGCATTTCCAGCAGGCAGCGATACTTTGTCCCTCATGATTTCACCTGAGTGAATAATTTTTCAATAAAGCACAATGAAAAATCCATGTATTATTCAAAACGTCATACTGCCATTTCAGTGTCATTTTAGCAAGTGAACAAAGTAGAGTCATCAGGTATTTCTCCTCGAATGTGAGCTAGGGTGCACAGCACCACGCAGCAGCAGTGCACTGACCTTCTCCTCCACGGTCTTGGCTGCCCCAAGGATGACGGTTTCTGTCTCTGGTCTGTACCAAAGAACACAGGCTGGCAAAATAGGGACCCTCTGAGTCCCGGCAGGGCATCAAAGCCAGGTGGGAGGTTCCTTGTCCTGGTGGGGCTACAGCTACTTCAAGGAAAGAAGAAATACAAATCTGTATCTGTGGGCATAAGCGAACTCCTCGTTGAGTTCCCACCAGCTGGGCGAAGGAGCAATGAAGCGTGATCATTGATTTAGGGATTGCACAAGAAAATCAAGGCAGCCTTAAATCTGATATTCTCTCCAGGATGAGATGCAAGATGCAGGGGTGACACTGAAAGTGCTTTTACACAGCCCTGAGCCACCGTCACTGTGGGACAGGCAGAATGGAGAATTAGAGCAAGCCACTCTCAGGAGCATTGCCCAACACACAGGTTTCCCTTCTGCTTCGAGCCTTTGTGTGTTAAACACAGCAGGTCTGCTAATTTTTTACACCTAAGGGCTGGTGCCCATTTGCGTGCAAGATGATATTTTAAAGTTGCCTGTTGGCAAATCCAAAACGGCTTTAGGATTTACCTTTCAAGGTAAAGCAAGGTGTGTTTTTTAACCGTGACTGTAACTCCCTGCTGGTACGAGTGACCACAGATGGTGGTGAACGCTGTCCCTGAAGGTGTCTCACCCAGAGTCTTCCTAAAAGATCTCCGTGCCACGAAATAGCTTGTGTGGAGTGCAGAGTCTTTGGGGGAAATGTTAGAGCTGAGGTAAGAGATGACATCAGACCCATCGTCTCAGCTGTCTTGAAAAGCTGTGTCTTGCAAGTCAGAAAGAAAAAGCATATCTAATACGGCGGAAAAGGAACAGAAAGAGGGGAAGATGCTGAAAAATGCCTGCCCTGGGAACCCTCCCAGCCCCTTCACTCAAACAGTTTTCCTGAACTTGGAGAAAACACTCTTTTGAAGCTCAAAGTGGATGCATTATTGATAGGAAAAGTTTCCTGACTGCATTGGCTGAATTTTAGATATATTGATAGTGTTTTGCAGCTGGCTGCACACCAGCTACACAGTGTGTCTGCCACAGCTATGAAACACGTATGATGATAAATATACTTTGTCTCTTTTACTTAGTAATTCAATATTTCTGCAAGCTCTTTGTCGTAGTTTAATCCCAGTGGGCAGCTCAGCCCCACACAGCCACTCGCTCGCTCCTCCACCGCAGTGGGATGGGGAGACAATTGGAAGGGGAAAAGTGCAAAAACTCATGAGTTGAGATAAAGACAATTTCATAGGTAAATGACACCTATCCTCCTTCTTCCCTCATCTTTCATCACTGAGCACATCATATGCTCTGGAATACCCCTTTGGTCAGTTGGGGTCAGCTGTCCTGGCTGTTTCCCCTCCCAACTCCTTGTGCACCTCAAGGCTACTCACTTGTGGGGCAGCGTGAGAAGCAAAAAAGGCCTTGAGGCCGTGCAAGCACTGCTCAGCAATAGCTAAAACATCCCTGTGTTTTCAACACTGTTTTCATCACAACTCCAAAACATAGCCCCATACAAGCTGCTATGAAGAAAATTAATTCTATCCCAGCCAAAACCACTACACCCTTCCTTCTTATTTCTATCTATGTAAACAAAATTCCATAGGTAGACGTTGTTTTGGCATGCAGTATTTTGCCAGAAATACCCTTATCAGTGGCATAAGTGTTTGGGTCCCTGCTGTAAAATGAGTAGCAATACAAAATGTCATATCACCTTGTTCTCCTTTGAACAACCACCCTTCTCCTGCCCCATTCTTTGTCTGCCTCTCCCTCCTGGACCACCGCAGTCTTCCACTGAGGTGCCTCAATGACCACTCTCAATGTTCTCCACAATATTCTCACTGTTGTCTTCACCTCCTTTCTCAACCACCCAAGCTTTTTGCTTCCTGTTTTTTCCCATCACTAATCTCTCCAAAGAGATTCCTACTTACCAGCCCAAGCCCAAGAAGAGCTCTCTCTTACCCTAAGTATACTGTTAACGTCACTTATGTCACTTACTTACGTCACTTACGTCACTTACGTCACTTACTTACACACATGTCACTTACTATGAGCAGAAACCTTTCCTTTTGGTGTGTCGTTTCCTTGCTTGCCAGTGCTCTCGGGAGTTTCTAACAGTTGTTTCTCTTTCCAGCCCTCTCAGTAGGCCAAAGAATTAAGAACTGGATTTTCCCAAGTGACGGAGCTGTCTTTGAACCACAGACATGGAACAATTATTTCATTCATTGGATAACACATGGCTGATCCATACAAATCAAGATGCAGACATGCCATTGAAGTAGCACACAAGTCCAGGATTGATATTTATTTGCCTGAAATTTTTCAGCTGAAAGTGTAATTTTTGTTGTCATGGCTATTTACCATTTTTGTTGTTATTGAGCATCTCAGTCATGTAGCCCAGGAAGAGAAGCAATTGGTAGCAGTAGTATTTAGTACCTGTACCTTTGCTATACATTGAAGCACAGATCAGATACTTTAATACAGTATTAGAGGTGTAGAGTGAAAAGACAATCCCTGCTACCAAGATCTTCAAATCTAAGGACAGGAGAAAAGAAAGAAATGAGGGGAGAAAAAGAACAACAAACAGCATGGGTCATCATGAGAGGCTGCAGGAGCTGTGTGTATCACTGTACAATACCAGGCAAACAAGAGGCTATATTGCAAATTATGGATTCCATAAACGGAAACAGCTGGAAAACAGAGGGGGCTGAGATTATTTAAATTTCCATTTTCATGTTGCTCCTCTTGTCAAAGTCATCTGGAACAGATGAATCTTCTTCTGCAGTAAAACAGCAAGACACATATCAAATAATCATCCATGACTATTGTGCTGTCACTGAAATTGCCTTGTGACTGATTGTGCAGCCTTTAGATGGAACAGAGCATTATTCAGGTACTCAGGGTGAAAAACATATGAAGGAGTCAGAGGACAGGGATAACTGCAAGAAACTGTGGGCTATAAAATGCTCTAACGGTCAGCTAAAATCTGTGGAGCTGAGAAAGCTCCTGGCTGCCCCTCATGAGGGGCAGGGGCACAGACCCGAGTGGCAGCTGTGACCCACTCCGCATGCTGGGATTTCTGATGAGCTGGTTTTAATGTATGGATACTGATAATAACTGTTAATACCTTCAATGAGTAGATGCCCCACATGATGCAAAGCAAATGCACTTTCCAAATGAGAACTGGCATACACATCGTTGTGTTAGGTGAGTGTTTCCCAGAGCAGTGATCTCTGCCAGGAACTTCTCTCATGTCCCACCAGAGAAGCTCCTCCTTAGCATGAGGACCCTGAGGACACACCACTGTGGATCTGTTTAGTTCTTATGCTGTAGGTGATGGGGTTCAGCATGGAGACGACCAGCAGGTAGATGTTGGCCATGAAGACAGGAATGAAAGGGGAGGCATGCTTGCCATGCTGGTGAACCACAGGCAAACCAACCACGGGGATGTACCAGATCAGGACTGCCAGGGTACAGCACAGGCAGTTGTTCAAAGCTTGAGACGCTCTCTCTGGGATGTGATGCTCACAATGGCCCTAGCAATCGGTATATGACTTAAAGATGAGGCCGAGGTCAAATGTCAGAAAGAGAGCGGCTACAGCAAAGTCACACCAGTTATTGAATGCGATGTCTGCACATCTGCTAGATCAGACAGCGGGCGATGGCAGCCCTCCTAAGAGGGATGTGCGCAGAGCAGCCAGCCCAATCCTGCCTATGCTGGCACTGGTGAGGACGGAAGAGTATCTCAGTGGGTAGCAGATGGCCACATAGCGATGAAAGGCCATGGCCAGGAGCACTGAGGGCTCCATGAAGGAGGAGGAATGAACAAAGTAAAGCTGAGCAAAACGGGCTCTGAAATGGATTTCCTTGTACTTAACCCAGAAAACACTCAACACGGTGATGTAGACAGGGACAAACCCAAATCAGTGACGGCCAGCATGAACAGTACACAAGCTTGTGGGGGCTCAGATCAGCCCGGACGACAAAGAGGTTTGTGCAGTTCCCCACAAGTGATGCAATGTAAGTGCAAGTGAAAGGGATGGAGAGCCAGACATGGGAAACCTCCAGCCCCCGGATGCCTCTTGGGGTGAACAGCATGAGAGGAATGAGATAAACTGGTTCTGCTGCAACACAACATGATGAGCTAAAGCACAAAAAGGCAAGGTAATCCTGTAATCAGTGAACCAAAGAAAAAAGCACGAACTAGAAATGATCCAATGCCATAAATCTGCCAAATCTAAGCAAACAGATTTATGTTATGCACTCTGGTTCTCTCAGAGTGCTGCAGTACAGGCTCTTATTTAAATGAGATTTTGATGATACAGAAACACACCATTAAAGATGTAAACATTGTACTTTGCTATGGCAAGAATAAATACCACATACCTACGAGCCCGGTAACTTCTTCATTTACCTGTTACCGTGATAAATATCAACATACAGTGTTACTGTTATAAACATCATCAGTCTAAGGAAAAGGGAGGAAAGTTTGCAGTTGTTCCCAGATAAATAATGACTAATCAAATGCATTGGGTGAAGCAAAGACATTCGTGCCAATTTCACATGCACCCGTGGCATTTCAGGGCTGCTGCTTTACAGAGTTGAGAGACCTTGCATCACTGATATGTTTTCTAACTCCAGAAATAAGTAGGAGCCTCTCTTTACATGACGAATTTGGCAGTGCTGCCAAGCTGTCTAGACTCTGCCCTGGCTGCTTCCAGTCCCACCGCCGGAGGAAATGCATTTTCATGCCAGCTGCGGCTCCACTCTTCTCTCCTCCCTCTTCCCACACAACGCACGCTCTGATGCCTTGGTTTCAAGGAGCCCAACTCAGCTGAGGAACCACATCTCCAGGTGCCACTATATCACACACCCCTCACTTGCCTAAACACAGCCAGGGAATATCCTCCAACTCTTTACACTGATTGCCCATGCTTTACAACTGATTCTTGGAGAAACAGCTATATTGTTTTTATAAATATATAGTGCATCCACAGCGAGACACCACAGAGATGCTGTATATTCATTTTATCCATGGAGAATTTCCTAAATACCTGACAGGTGCACAGAACTTCTCATCTGAATATCTTTTAAAGACCAGTAAAGCATAATGAGATATAGCAATATAAATCTGAATAATTCATACTAGACACCAGGTTCTGATTTTATGCTGAGCAAGTAGAACTGACTTAAGAGAGGATTTGCGGTTGTGGTTGGGAAGCAGGTTTCTGAAAACAGGGCACACTTTCAGGTAGCAAGGGAGACATGAGAAGTTTTAGCTGCTGAAGGCAGAAAGGTTTCATAGCTCAATTAAAACCAGGAGTACATTTTTAGTCGTGATTTTGCATTAGCCGGTGCCTGTTACCAATGTACTAACATAAGGCTCCAGCCCTGGGCCTCCTACCTGAGTTAAAGTCCGAGGTCTGCCTCTCAGTGCCCATGAAATTCTGCAAAGCACAACAGGAGACTGCAAAGCAGGGCCAGGGTTTGCAAGTGGAACCTTTTGTTTCACTCCCTGCTCAGCAGCTCCACAGGTAGCGCTCAGAAGGATTTAAAAGAAAAAAAAATCCCAAACTGAATGCTAACAGTGATTAGGACAGGAATCAACAACAGGGAACAGTACTTACTCTGCTGCATGAACCTGATGTTGACTCAGAGCTTGTGTGCTTCTGGTTCCTTCATCTCAAAAGGGGCACAGGTAACTGGGATGTCCCATGGTCTGGCTCGCTTACCAGTGACCCTGGGCATGTGGCGTGGCAGGGGAAGACACTTCTGACTTCGGCTGGCTGGATTCTTCCCCATTCCCTCAATTATTTACTGCCAAATAGAAACAGACCATAACAGCAAGTGAAAATAGCGTGCTAGCTATCACACCCAGTCAGAGCAGAGTGGCTACCAGGAGAACACTTCAAATACTTCGACTGCAGGTGTATTCCTCCTGTGGCTGGACACTAGCTCCAGCTTCTTTCCAACCATATGCTTCCCTTTCTTGATCAAAACCGCCCATTTTTCCACCAGCTGTTCAAGGCAACAATGACTCTGAGCAGAGACTCAAGGGACCATCGGCAGCAAGAATGCCTCCCTCACCCTGGATGCTGGCCCACAGGACAGCACTGATCATAGAATCATAGAATCATTTAGCTTGGAAAAGACCTTTAAGATCATCCAGTCCAACCATTAACCTACACTACCAAGTCTACTCTAAGCCAATCAAGGGTAGACTAGACTGAACCATGTCCCCAAGTGCCACATGCACCCGTTTTTTGAACACTTCCAGGGATGGGGACTCCCCCACCTCTCTGGGCAGCCTGGTCCAATGCTTGACCACCCTTTCCGTAAAGAAATTTTTCCTAATTTCCAACCTAAACCTCCCCTGGCACCTGATGTTGGTGGAGATGAGATAAACACATGTTGCTGCTCCTGTGGAAGGGTGTCTAATAAATTTTCATGTATCTCCATGCTCGTATAGTCTAATAATTGTAATATTGTGTAATCATGCATAAGGTAGCTTTGCGCTGGTATTACCTTGGCAGTTTGTCTGGCAAAATGTCACTTTTTCTGCAGACGTGGCAGTGAAAGACTGCTGCCACTCTGGCCTTAGTAGAAGATGTATAGGACTATGAAATATTGGGCTGAATGCACAGCAGTCACTTGCCAATACTAAAACTACTTGAAACTAGTAGGAAAAGAGTTTGACACAGAGAAAAATACTTCTTTTACAGAGCAGTTTCTGGGACTTGTTTTCACAATTGGTTATGAAGGAGAGAAGCACCAGGGAGTTCAAAAGCTGATTATACAAACCGATGAGTAATGGGCCCATAAACATATATTCTAGTGAGCAGTCAGGGACGTGACCTCTGTTGTCACTAGTAAAACAATAACGGAAGTTGGGATGCTACAAGGGGAATGGACTGCAGAATTTGGCCAAAGTCACGTACCCTCCCCATTCAGATCCCAGCCACCTTCCCTGGGGAGATTTGCAATTCAATAGCTGCTCCGCAAGGAAGAAGCAGAACCATTGCAATGGGCTACCGCAGGCAAACCTCTCAGGGAGGACACAGAGCAAGGAGCGATGGCCTTGGTCTGCCACCCACATGTGCCCACTGAGGAAGTGCAAACCTGCCACGGCTCAAATCCAATTGTCCACAAGGATTTGGGTGTGAAAGCTGCCTCTGAGCAGAGGAAATGCAGCAGAGCTGAGAGCAGTGTAAGAACAGAGATACCCACAGAGACAAACTGAGGAGTTACATACTTCATTGCTGGTGTTCAGGGATGATCTCGGGGGACTAAAACCTCACTTGCCCAATTTAACCTCGCTTCAGTGTTACAACATATTCCTGCGCAGCGAGGAAGCTTGTTCCAGGGTTGGTTTGTACGATACGCTGAGCAAGCACTGGGCCAAGACACAGGAACAAATCCCTGCCATTCCTCAGTGCACATCCAGATAACATCATCACACTAACGCAAATGTACTGCAGAAGAGTCAAAATACAGAATTTAGCAGTTGGATGAACTTAGCAGCTTTCTCCAGCTTTTCTTCCGAGCTACCTCCCCCCTGCGTTTCCCCGGCACTCCCATGTGCACGTGGGTTTATTTTCCCAGCCTGTGTGTTCAGAGGCCAATTTCCATCTTGGTTTGTGGCTCCCAAAGAGATTCTGCCCTTACTGTGGGCCTGAGACAAAGTGTCTGCAACCTCCGTGGGAAGTCCTTGAGGCTTTTGAGACATTTTATTGTCAGGTAGGAACTTTAATTTTTAAGAAAGATCACTCTGTGGCTCTGTCTTCATTCACATATCTCTCACTATCATTTCCCCCCTTTTTTTTTTACTCCTTCCTTGCTTTCTATTCTCAGGGTTTTTTTCTTTCTTGGCTCACATGTAACTTAATTCTATATGTATAGCCTCTTCATTCAGGGATATTAAAGTACTTTATCAAAAAGAGGCAGTTTCTCTTCCTAACCTTCCAGCAAGCAGAGAATATGAGTGTGTTACCCAGTAAAATAAATAATTGGATTTTTTGTTGCAGAGCAGCAGCAGAACAAATTAGCCTCTGCAGTCTCTCTAACTGTATCTGCTGTCTCTCCAGCATCACCTCCTCACCCCGAGGTAGCTGAGTGCCCAGCATCCTTTTGAACAGCAAAGATAACGCCTTTTCTCATCTGAGCTCTCCACCTAGACAGACCGATATTATTCTCCACAAGCAATGCTAGCAATGTCCACTGAGCTGAACAGTTCACCAAGCTGCCCTGATGTGCAGGAGCCCAGAAAACGTCTCATTCCCTGTCACGAGACCAAAGTGATCCAAGAGTTTTGTCATGTAATCTCCGATTTCAGTTTTAACAACCACCTTCAAAATCCTAAATTTTTTAGACAACAAAAATTTTGATGGATGGAACAATCAAGTATTTGAAATGAAAAGTCTGAAGCAACAATATCTGTCCAATGTAAAATAAATCACCTTTTTTCCCATTCCTTCTATGTGCATCACGAAATCCCCTGCTTACACTTACTTTTAAAGTGCATTTTAACCAATTTTTTCAGGGAAAGGAAGAAACCATTAGATGTTCTCTCAGGGACCCTGTGGTTATCTCTGCTCTTCTTGTAGCCAAATGCTGATTCACTCCTGAAGGACTCTAGGACCGAGATGCAGCTCCAGCGTGAGATGGTTAAACACGAGTGCCTCTGTGGAGGCATCTCCTTGTGCTGGTGGCAGGTGTCTCCCTGCAAGGGTCCCCATCTGCACGGGGCGTCCCGGACCCCAGCAGTTGGTGGCAATCCAGGGCTCAGCTTGGTTGCCCCCATCCTTGGTTCTGAGTCCCATTCAAGATGTCCTCAGCATCCGCCTGGCCAGACAGCTGTGACACTGGTCCTGCGCGCCAACCCCGTAGCCCAGTACCATTGCATGGCCACTGCTGGCCACGGGCTTTGTACTGAGTTTGTAAGGTCTCAGGACAGGCGCGTGCCAGGTTTGCTCTCTTTGAACTTGTTCTGACCTGCCTGGAGCTTTGTTTTTACAAGATTTAGCAGTAATGGCAATTTTTATTCTGACTACGGCTATGGCTTTTTTTGCTTACCATTGTACGGTGCAACCATAGTTTCAGTTTTATGCAGATAGTAGCAAAAAGTAGCTATTCTGCACTGAATGAGATATTTATGACTTCAACATAATGGTGCAGTGCTGACAAATACGCGTCTGGCAGGATGGCAGGGGCCTTGAGAAGTGGGAACATGTGGTGAGGCATAGAGGAGTGCAGGCATGAGATGATAAGAGATGGGGCACAGGCTGGTGCTGGAGACCTCAAGGCTATAAACAACTCAAGAATTGTCAGTTAAAGAAATGCAAGCTCAGAGCTGGACAAAAACGGGTTTGGGGTGACAAAGAGAGCAAAGAACAAGTATCTAACATGCATAAAATGCATTAAGGAAATCTGTATTAAAAAGTATTAAGGACATCTGCATGTATCATGGGCTTGCACACCAATGAAGAGAAAGCAAGGTGTAAAAGCATGTTATCAAACATAAAAAAGACACAAAGTGGACCCTAGAGTGAGGAAGAAGAAGCCATGAACATCAATATCATACTCCCTGTGAAGAATTCCAGATTTTTATGAGTTGATGTAACCTCCACCACCACCACCAAACTGAAGTCACCAACCTTAGGACCCAGAGGAACAGTGAAAGAGTGAGCATGATGCCAGGGAAGAGGTAGAAATTGGGAAGTGTGTGTATAACAATCTTAATTTATTTTCATTTTCATTATTATTATTATTATTACTACTACTCTTATTACTACCACTACTACTACTTCTTTTTCTGTAGAGAAATATTAACTTCTTTCTTTTTTTCTGTAATAACTGGATCTGGACTGACAATGATTCTTGTATTAGCCTGTTTTCAATTACACTAACAATTAATTATTGGCTTTATACATAAAGTGCATTTATCTTTTGCCCATAAATGAGATTCTGCTCATAACAATACGCATGGCCCTTTGTAGCAGTGGCAGTGGGAAGCCACGGGGGACACGATCAGGCATCTCCGGTGAGATCTGTGATCTCCAGTGGCACTAAGCAACGATGCGTAGGCAAGTGCATTGAGCTCCTGGGTAATGCAGACCCTGGGGCGCCCAGAGGCACTCAGCACGCCCTAAAGCAGTTACCCAGCAGCTGCTCACCCAAATCTGACCCCGGGGAAGAATCATCCAAAGCAATTCAATCCCAGATCCTGGAGATAGGTTGCACAAGGCAAATCAGCTGGATGGAGCGGGTGCACCCAGCCACGCACCCATCCTATTTAGTATGAGGATATGGGCAGGACTACAGCGAGAGGGTGTCCCCATTTTCTGCACTGTCACGTGTACAAGTACCCCCTGCAAGGACAAGGTCTACACGTTCACATGGGACACCTTAAGAGACTTTCTGGAGAGATCAAGGGATCTGCACAGCCAGGAACATGGCATCTGCGTGGGAAGAGGTCACAGAAAATGTAATAAAAGGCTGAATCCATAGGCACATGGATAAGGATGCCATGTGGGGAAAGGGTCAGTATGGCTCTTCTAACATACAGACAAGACTCCCTAACATACTGCAAGTCCTCCAAGGGCTGGAAAGGATTCTGGCTGAGGCAGATCCAGGTGATAGAGTCCACCCAGATTCCCAAGGGCTCTGAGCAAGGTCCCCAATGAAGGTGATCAAATAAGCATCCATGAAATGAGAGTAAAGTTCCACACACCACTGAATAACTGAATCACAAAATAAAGGTACATGGCTATCCCTTACAGTGAACCCCTACAGGAATCTGTACTGGGATTTCCACTTTTCGACAAATTTTGTCTGGGAAAGGGAGGGGAAAACAGCAAGGCAACCAAGTTTCTGATGATACTAAGTTACTCCAGGAACAGGGGGACCAGCTGTGAAAATCTGCCGAAGACCCTGATAAGACTGAGTCACCGAACAATAAAACAACAGATAAAAAAAAATAGTTGAGATAAACATACAGTGATGCACTTGGGGAAAAAACGGAACATTTCAGATAGAAAATGACAGGCTGGTGGCTAACCATTATCTCCCAGGAACAAGCTGTCACAGTTATGACAGTGTTACGGCAACACAGTTCAGTGATCAGCAGTTCCAAAAACAAACTAGATATTAGAAATTCCTAGGCAAGGACCAGAAAACAAGGCCAGGACAGCGCTGTGCATGTGAAATACTGCTGCAGCCCTGATGCCTCAGCGAGCAAAACACTTGTCATGGGAAATGAGTGAGCAGACCATGGCTTTGGTTGGAAGGAGGCAAGGGAGGGGAGATATGACAGAGGTGGCAAAGGCTCAGAGATGAGTGGGGGAAGATCTGGTCATTGTCACTTCCGAGAGCTAGAAGCATGAGAAATTAAAACAGCACGCATCTAATTCAGAACAAATGTACAGAGGTCATTATTCATGCAGCATGTTGTTAGACTGTGGAAAACACTAAAGCAGGGTCTCCTAGAGCCTAAAGTGTTGGATTAAATTTAGGATTAAATTAAATTAAATTTAGGAAGATGAGCTCCTTAGGCAAGTGGGCTCATCACCAAAACATCAGTGATGTGATTGAAGAAAAGAGCAAAACGGCCCTGAAACCTGTGCTGTTCCAGGAGGAAGCCTCTGTCCCTTTGCTGAGGGTGAGGGCTTTCCAAGGGGTCTTGTGGGCAAACCCTAGCTTTTAGCTTCAATTATTGTTCTCAGGTTTTTGCAACAAGGTGCATTGTTTCCCCTCATCAGCTAGCATTCTGTGTGTGTGTGTGTGTGTTGGGAGTCATTATTCTTCCTTCTGAGACAACAGCACTTATTCTTGCATGTCATTTTTTTTGTGATGAGCATTAGTCCTTTTGTATTTATTCTTGGTGCATGGCCATATCCTGGATCTGTTCCTCTTTGGCTTTTTTGTCTCATGCAATGGTGTAAATCAAAACTGCCTGGTGTAGGGCAAGTAGAGGAAAAAGGGCTTGTTATGAATGGCCAAGGCTGATAAGAGACCTTTTGAAAAAAAACCACTAGGCTGTTTCCCAGGCAAGAAGGTGTTCCTTGTAAAACAGGCTGGACAAGCTGGTGGTCACCAAAACAACTGCTTCTAAGGTAACAAATTCTGGCAGAAGTTAAAGCTCGTTAAACATATTAGGAAGGTGCTTTCCAGTGCCAGCACCTGTGTTAGAAGGCTTTTCTATTAAAGCTGACCCCAGGAAGTTGCTGTGCTGAGTGTTTTTAAGGTGTTACAGAGGGTTTAGAGGCTGCCTGGGCTGGTAAGGTTGGTGTATTTTTTAAGGGGGTTTTTTGTTAGTTATATATAAATAATTATGATACAAGTTAGCTACTTCCTAGTCCTCAGATTAATGTGTCTGCTTCCTTAGTTCTGGAACTACTGCCTTCTGTGTTGTTTTATTGTTTTATGCTATTTTAATGCTGTAAAT
Organism: Pelecanus crispus; assembly: GCF_030463565.1. Taxonomy (NCBI): domain Eukaryota; kingdom Metazoa; phylum Chordata; class Aves; order Pelecaniformes; family Pelecanidae; genus Pelecanus; species Pelecanus crispus. The sequence continues at coordinate 227,453,378 of NC_134643.1, forward strand.
GGTTTGTCTTGTTCCTGTGTTTTGCAAAATGTTTCTTGATTGGTGATTGTTTTAGACCCTTATGCTGTATTGACAAGGAACATGAGGGAATACTGGGGGGGGTGTGTTTGTTTGTTGGTTGGTTTTGGAGGGGTTTTCTTGCTTTCTGTTTGAGGGGGGGGTGTTGTTAGTAAACTACTATAAAAGTTCTGTCTGCCTCTAGGTGGGCAGAGGAGGCAAGGTGTGATTATGTGAAGTGTCTTTTATTGCCCAAGTCAAGTCTCCTTTGGAGACCTCAAGTGTGGGTCTCCAAAGGCCCGGGTGCAGATAAACCAAAGAAAATGCCTTCTCCTCTTACATACTCCTGAAAACAAGGTGGGCCTCCTGTGGCTTGTGGTCCATGCAAGATGTCAGTGTGCTAGCGCACTTAACTACCTCCTCTGAATCACTAAAGAGATCCCTTAACTAGCAATGTCTAGTTGCAGAAGGCTTGGGAGCTGAAAGCACTGTGCTGAAACAGTGGGGTGGCTTAATGCAAAAGGACCCCAATTTGAATGGGTCTCACACCACATTCCCTTTTTAATAAGGGATGTCTGAGGTTAACTACACAACAGCCCAAGCACTACAAGGGCTGTTTGTCTCTGGTGTTATCCAGAGGACAACATGTAGCTGACCTCACTGCATTGCTTGCGGGGGCTGCGCTTGCGCCCTTGGTGCTGCGAGCTGCTGATGGTCCGCTGGTGTGTCCTTGGCAGTGCATGGCCCTCACAGCACCTTGTTTACTGCCGCTCGTGGCAAAACCCCTCCCATGCCGTTCCCTTTCTGTGCAGCTCCAGAACTTCCCAGCTCCCCTGATCTGACCGGGCTGGCTGTGGGGATGGGAGTGGGACAGGCGCTGCTCGTGCTGTTGGCTGCTTCCACGGTGATGCCTGTGAAGGACCCATTGCTGAACATCTGCATGGATGCCAAACACCACAAAACCAAGCCTGGCCCAGAGGGGACGCTGCATGACCAGGTATGGCTCTGCTCATGTGTTAGGTGGGATTGTCTGGGTCCCCTGTGCCGACCTCCCCTGTGAGGTCCCCTGTGCTGACCTCCCCAGGTGATACAGGCTGGTTTGTGCTTTGGGCTTAGCAACCACTTGCCTGAGGAAGAAAGCCTGTGCTGGGTATGAGGCCTGTTTGTTTCCTGTTTTCTTCTAGCAAATGGCTAGGGCAGATGCAGTGCTGTGATGGTTTCTGTCAGCTCAGTATCACCCCTCTTTAACCAGGAGGCATCCCCTTCCCAAAGCTTTAGGTACCCCAGATCAGAACAAGGTTACCCAGGTGGCAAGGAAAGACAACTCTTATCTGCTCCCTCTCTCTGTTAGAGACTCTTCTTGCTAATTGAAGAGCTCTTCCCCCAGGTTCTTGGTGGGAAGGGGGCTAAGAGCAAGCCAGGGTGCAAGAGAAGGGAGTGTGTTTCTATTCCTCAGGCTGGCTCTAACCTTCAGAGTCCTCCTCCTGCTCTTCCTCCAACTCCACTTTGCTGCAGCCCTGAACTCTTCACAGTGCCCAAGGGTTTGCTGGAGGAGAGAAAATCCTCTTACTGCTGAAGGCTTCTTGCTGTAGGCTATGCAGGGAGCTGGCACCTGCCGCATCCTCTGACTCCCTCAAGCTGCTGCCTGCCCCCCTGACCAGCCTGTCTCTTGCTTTGTTGTAGTGTGCTCCCTGGAAGGACAACGCCTGCTGCACAGCCAACACCAGTTCGGAAGCCCACAAGGACCAATCCAACCTGTACAACTTCAACTGGAACCATTGTGGGCTGATGCCACCCAAATGCAAGCGCCACTTCATCCAGGACACATGCTTGTATGAGTGTTCACCCAACTTGGGGCCCTGGATTGAACAGGTAGGATCAGATCTGCTGTGACTAAGACAACAGGGCTTGTGCTGGCAATGTGATGTGTTATATGCTGGTCCCCTGTATGGTATACCCCGGGCATGTATAGGAGCGTGCTTTCCAGGGACACTGTGAACTTTCCTCCTGGGTGGAAAGATTCAAAGGACTTTGCTAGCCTTAGGTAGCAAAGGACTGCTTAGGTAGTCAGACAGGCTGATGGAAAGATTGCTTGTTGTCAAGGCATGTCTCTGCTGGGGCTGAAACTCTTCTGAGATCAGCTCTGAAGCCCAGTGGAAGGGTCTGGGGGGGATCTGGGATGTGGCAGATCCTGCCCCTTAACTTTCAAGGGCCACCAGCAGTGTGCATGGTCCTGTTCTCTTGCAGGTTGACAGCAGCTGGCGTCGGGAGAGGATTCTTCATGTGCCACTCTGCAAAGAGGACTGTGAGGAGTGGTGGGAGGATTGCAAGGACTATGTAACGTGCAAAGAGAACTGGCACAAGGGCTGGAACTGGGCAACAGGTTGGTGGGCTGTGTGGAGCAAGCTTCTCCTCGTCCCTGCAGGCAAGCCCCTGGCAGTGTCACTGCTGCCTGCCTGGTGGCTGAAGCCAAGACCCCTAATTGCTCTTGCCTGTCTGTGGGGCTGCTGGCTAGAAGGTGGCCAAGCCACCATCCATCAGCCAAGATGCAGTGATGGGCTGTGGGCAGGTGGCCTGCTCCTCCCAGGTGAAAGGACCTAGGTGAAGTATGCTAGCTCACGTTGTTCTTTGGTGCTGTCTGTCTTCAGGAACGAACCGCTGTCCTTGGGGCTCCATGTGCAGACCCTTCAGCCAAGTCTTCCCCCGACCAAAAGACCTGTGTGAGAAAATCTGGTCCAACTCCTACAAATACACCACAGAGCACCGGGGCAGCGGACGCTGCATCCAGATGTGGTTTGACCCTGCCCAGGGAAACCCCAATGTGGTTGTGGCGAAGTACTATGCTTGGAAAAAGAGATCCTCCTCTGCTCGGATGGAGGATGTGACTCCTGAGACTGGTGAAGCTGTGTGTGCTCTGCCATGGCCTGGCCTGGTCCTGCTGCCTCTGGCCCTTGTGGTGGTCTCTGAGGGAGCTGGGGGCTGTGGATCCCATGGATGGGGGTCCCTGTGACCGCTCCCTGAAGGGATGCGGCTTGGACTGCTCCAGCTGCCCTACAAGAGGAGCTGGCATAGGCTAAGTCTGTTCAAACTGGTCACATGCCTCAGTAAGTCCTCTGCATGAGTTATGTTGTTGGACCTTGATACCTGCCTCTACTTTCAGCTGCTGCCAAAGGCAGTTGCTTCCTTGCCATCCTAGGAAGGGCAGTACTGTGTGTCTTTTCTCTGATGCAGGAGCTCCTTCACATCTGTTCCTGCCTCATGGCCGTGTGCTGGGTTGGCAGTGCTTGTTTGAGGTCCTCAGCTGAGCTCTGGTGTCCGGTCTTTGTCTGCTCTGACTGCCTGAAGGGTGGGGATGATAATAAAATACTCCTGAATCAGCCTTGCTGTACTGAAGTTAAGTACTATCGAAGAGGTAGAAGTGCTCTGGGGGTGGAACAAGGCTGCTGGTCTGGACTGGGGGGTGGTGGGTGTGGGGATCTGTACATGTAGGAGTCTGCCTGGGGGTTAGGAAAGATCTCCTGGGTGGATGCAGATCTCCTGGGTCCTGATGGCTCCTTAGCTGCTGTGCTGTGCCCCATCCTGCTGGAGGAGGTGCAGAGTTGCCTGCATGTCTGCAATGGGACTCCTGCAGCAGACCACAGCTAGCCATGAGAAGCACCTGCAATGTCCCCTCCCCAGCTGCAGCCGCTCTTCTATGCTTCTTCCTCTTCCCTCTGAGCCAGGCCCCTCGAAGGTGGGTGCGGGAGCAGTCTGACTTTCTGTGCATGGATTGCTGGGGCTAAATGCAAATTGCTGCTGCAACCTGGTGCAAGTGGCACCTGCTTTTCCAGCCCAGCAGGTGCCTCTGAGGAGCACCTTAGCAGAACTGTCCTTGTCCTGCAGCTGTCCAGAGACTGTACGTGTGCTGTGGTTTAGCCCCAGCCAGCAGCTCAGCACCACGCAGCCGCTCACTCGCTCCCCCGGCCCCCGTGGGATGGGGAGGGAATCGGAGGAGTAAGAGTGAGAAACACTCCTGGGTTGAGATAAGAACAGTTTAATCATTGAAATAAAGTAAAACAGTAACTGTTCTGGCTGTGCCCCCTCCCAGGTTCTTGTGCACCTGGCAGAGCATGGGAAGCTGAAAAGTCCTTGACTGGCATGAGCAGCACTTAACACAGTGATGGTTTAGTTGGTGCTATCAACATTCTCCTACTAAATCCAAAACACAGCACTATGCCAGCTGCTAGGAAGAAAATTAACTCTATCCCAGCTGAAACCAGGACAGTATCCACCCTTTATTCTATACCATCTGCGTCATGCACAGGGCCTCCCCTTTCCAATGTGTTCTAATTCATCACCACCACTTTCACTGTCTTGATATATACACACAGATATCATTGCCTTCGTCTATGGGCCATCCCTCTAAAAAGTCCATTAAGTTCATTTAGTCTGTGACTGTGCAAAGGCTCACTGCTGTGCTGCTTTTTTTTTTTTTTTTTTTTCTTCCTCAGGAAGTGAAAACAAACCTCTAGCAAAACTTTAGCAACTTTTGAAAGGAATGGCACAGGGGCACGCAATGGGGAAATGCACAGGGCTGCTCAGGTTAGGCAAAGTCCACAGCTGTCCAGTCTGCAGGGCTTTATAGTACTTCAAATACTTTAAGGAGTTTTTAGATCAAAGCAGCTATTCCCAGAAGTTTCTCTGGTTTATTGGATTTTTAAAATGCTCCTAATGATACAGCTTCTATTCTGGCTGGTTACTTATTCCTTGCCTTTATATGAAATACAGAAGTACTTTTTTCTTTCCCTCTCTAATGTCAATGCTTTGTCTGCAAAAGCTGAAGCTATCCTAGGACTGACCCCAGCTTAAAGTCGACAATGTCTTCTAGCCCATGCGTGGGGTATGGGTTTGCCCTGCCTGACCCAGCTGGGGCTGGAGAAGAGGAAGCACCTGGAGCTGATTCCTGTGACAGTGATCTCCATACAACACAAAAATAAAACAACTCTAAAGGCAAGGCTGCTTGAGTTTAAGGAAAATCCCATTTGGGTAGCTCCAACTGTCCACAGGCTTGTTGTCTATGCAGGTTCTGGTCAGCTCTGCCACTGTGTCTAGATAACGCTCAGGTTCTTGTCTCTCGGAAGCATATTGGGATCCCCTTCAGGGCTGGTGTGAAGTCCTCCTGTCCCACACCAGCGTGAAAACCCTGCCCGCAGGCCTGTCCCTGGAGGAAGATCTGACCTCACTGTTTCTAACCACTCATAGTTTTATCCTTTGAAAGCTGCTTTGGGATTAGCTGCAAGCGATACTGCAGCCAGCACCTCTTCTTTATGAGGAACTTCTAGTTGTAGACACTTGCTCCCTGGACACGTCACTGGTCCTGTTGGTACTGTTCCCATGCTTGGCAATGGTAGGATAGTTTTGCCTATTGCAAACTACTGTATGAGATCTGGGCAAACTGGTTTGCAGCTACAGTTAGTTCCTCTTTCCCTCTGTCCCTTGATTCTTGCTGGAAGAGGATCACATTGCTAAGATTGCCAACAGCAGCATAATCGTTCTTGGTTCCCAGGCTAGGCTACACCCTTGAATTCTTTCTGTGAGGTAGAGAGAGGGGATCTTCATTTAAAATACTCTGTGGTGACGTACTGCAGGGCATCCACGTTACAGTATGACATTATGGAACAGCAGTGGCTTGCAAACCCTCAGTGTTCATCCTGACTCCATTGCTGGGATGGAAGATGGTTGCAGGTTGCTCTCTATCCCATTTTCTTCTGCTTATCTTCTGTCACTTGTGGGGAGCTGCATAGCACTGTCACCAGGACTGACTTAAGCCTCTGTGAGCCCCTGTATCAATTCCTATCTGTGTCAGCATCACCAGTTTGGGTTTGTCTCTAAAATACCAACAGTAACGAGGGGTTTGTGTTTTGATGCTAGGCATGGTAGTTTTGATACTTGGTTTGCTCAATCGTGTTTAATTCATTCTTCCGCCTTCATGGAGTCCTCTGTGCTTCCAGCCATGACCTTTGATTGTTATGTGGCCATCTACTACCTGCTGAGATACTCTGCCATGCTCACCAGTGCTGGGATAGGCAGGATAAGGCTGGTGTCCTGGACTGGTCCAGGTGTCTCATCAAGCACTCTTCCACTTCTGGGATTAAGGTTATCAGTACCGTCTGCATCGGTGCCTGATCAAGCTGCTGTTTATAGACACTGCATTCGGTAACTGGTGTGGCTTTGCTGTAGCTGTTCTCTTTCTGACTTTTGACCTCATCCTCATTTTCATGCCATATATTGCTAGGGCCATTCTGAGCACCACATCCCAGAGGGAGCATCTCAAAGATTTGAACAACTGCCTGTCCTGTATCCTGGCAGTCCTGATCCTGGTTGTCTTGTCCATCATTCACCAGCATGGCAAGCATGCTTCCCCTCTCATTCATGTCTTCATGGCCAACATCTACCTGCTGGTCCTCCCCATGCTGAACCCCATCATCTACCTAAACAGATCCATAGGATCTGCCTCTGAGGCAGCTCTGCCTGAGACAGATACAGCAACATCTGACTGAGGGAGGAGTTGAGGGGATGAGGTGACTCCAGGCTAGAGGCAGCTTGTCTCTGTCATTGCTTTAGCATTTCCTTGCACTGGGGATATTTTGGATGGTGACTTCTTGAGTTATCATGGTTGGGCTATAGTGATTTGTTGTGTCTGGTGAGCAGAGGCAACAAATTAATGTTATTACTTGAGCTGGGATCATTCATTGTGTACTACGGAAAGGTTTTGGTTTATGAAGTTTTTCTAGAAAAAGGCATATGTGAAGAGGCTGATTAGACCAGCTGTCCATCTCTTATTACAGTCTAAGTTCACCTGCTCAGCCCTGAGTTGAGCTAAAAGGTCAAACATTTCACCTGTGCTAGTCTCTGTATTTGATTGTTTCTTGTGATAGACTTTATGACTTCAATCATTCATGCATTAGTCCTAGCATGCTAAATATCACTGTTCACTCATTATTCAAATTATACAGTTTTTAAAGAAAATCTCCTGAAGGCCAGAAATGGAGAGAACTGAAGAGAATTTTACAAATAGCAAAACCACCCAACTTACAAAGGTTGAGCTCCTTCACTATTGCAACAGTCACCACCTCCATCTCCAAGTCTCGATACGCTCCTTTCCTCTACATGCTGAACACTGACTGCTGAGTCTGCAATGGGGAAGCACTAACCTCGTACTGCTCATGATATCTCGAAACATCAGACTGGCCCAACATTGCCTCACTGTCTTTATCGTGAAATGGTGCATGGAATAGTTTGGCTGCTTCTTTAGTTTCACAGCCACCAGGTTTCCTCTGGCTCTGTCCCACGCTGTATGCTTGGTGGGTGCCCTTCACGTGGGACATGGTGCCCCTCCATGCATTGAATAACATTCGCTTTCTTTCTGTATCCTCAAGGACCAAGACGAATTAGGGGAAGATCTGGGTGATGTTTCCTTTGCCACCACGTGTGAATTTGGATCACGCTGGATACCATGGGCATGCTGGGCTGACCAATTCCAAAACCCTCTGCAAACATCCTGAGCAATGTTACTGTGTGGGTTGGGCTCACTGGGGTCAGGAAGGGGTTCAGCTGTGGTGTGGGTCTCCTTAATCACACTGCAGAGAGGACTGGGACTTGCATCTCCTTCCTACTCCACAGCCCTTCAGCAACTCCTTGGAAGAGCTTGTAAATACCTCCAGGTCTGCTCAGGCAGCAAAGCCTTCACCAGCAGTTCCCTGCCAGCCCCTCCAGCAGGGACCCTCCTTCCTCGCAGGAGCAGGGCACCAGGATCATAAAATCAAAGAATCATGTAGGTTGGGAAGGGAGGCCTGGGGGCCTGTGCTCCAACGTCCCACTCAAGCCACAGTGCCTTGGAGTGCGATATTTAACACATTAACACTTTTTTAACAATATCTCTGATGTTTTTCCAGCATTGACACCTGTTTCAGTAAAACCTATTCAGGCTCTTCACAAGTCATTGCCTTTTAAAAATATATTTAAAAGCCCATTTTCACGCCCTCTCCTTTGCCAGCTCCCCAGTCTGTCTGGGCCATGCAAGGATGAGTTGCACGGATTGCAGGTGCATGGGGAGGTGGCAGGAGCACGCTGGCCCCGTGGCTGCTGAACCGCAGCATTCGCAGGGCGGTAGCGGCATGTCCCTCTGCTCAGCACGAAGCTGCTAACGAGGGCGATGCAAGCTCCCGGCTGGGCTCATGCCAAGCCAGACCATTGCTTGGAGACCTGGCTCTGCCATCCTGAAAGCACATGCAGGAGCCCTCCCTGTGTCCCATGCAGCCTCATGAGCTGTTGCCTGCTCTGTGTCCCCTCTCTGTGGACCCAGCAATCTGCAGGCTGTTGGCAGCAGAGTCTCAAGAGGGGCCGGGCAGGCTGCTGCTGGCTTGCCTGTTGTTTATGACCTGGCTGGCCCATTCCCAAGGGCTGGCACAGGAACGCAGGGCTGCCCACAGGGCTTTCACAGAGCAATTATAAGCAGCCGTGTGCTGGCAGACCGGTGAGGGAGGCTGGAAGAGATTCTCTCCTCTCTTTCCAAACCCTGCTTGTCTGGCAGATCTTTGGGATGGTCTGAGCTGCATGGTGAAAGCATCAGGCTAGAAGAAGGAGCACTTCCTACTGCACCTTCACTCTGGATCCTGCTGTTCTGTCTTTTGGCGTTCTCACCGTCGACAGGCTGTGTGAGCAAACTCCTGGAGGAGCTTCTCCCCACTTCGGACGCTTGTGCTAATTGCTGTCATTGGCAGTGGTGTTCCCATTGTCAGAGAGGTGGAGACTGTACATCTGCAGGGGGTTCAGGTACCTGCCTGCTCTGCATGATTATAGCCAAGCCTGTGGGGTATTGGCAACTCAAGCTTGCAATGTGCCCCCTCATCTTCTTGGAGGGGGACCTGGTCTTGGAGACAGATTTCCAGTCCTGACCAAAATGCCTTTGCTTACAGAGAAGTCACCCTCTGTTCAGACAGGGACTCTGGAAGTGTGCTCCTGAAACAGCTAAGAATTAGCTCTGGAATTCAAGGCTCAATCTGTCAAACTTCATGCTCCAGTCACAACCTGTTGCTGCTGCTGCATATTCAGGCTGGGAATCTCCACTTTTCCACACAGCTCTTCTTGGACCATCATTTCTTATACTGAGTAGGGTAAATTGCCTGTGATTTCCAGTGCCTTGGTCCAGGGCACAAGGAGCCCAGACTCCCTTCAGTCCAAGAGCATAGCAGCATCACCCCAATTTTCCGTCTGCTCTTGCTGTGTCACAGGGTGCTTCCAAGCTGGCTGGCACGGTTGGGTTTTTTTCTCTTTTTTATGGAGTTTTGGATGCATGTAAGTAACTGATTGCTGCAGCCTGAGAGGTCCCCCCTGTGGTTACATACAAGCCAAGATCACCTGGAAGGAGGACTCTGCATTGGATGTGGTTCCTGGGTCTCAGGAGCTAACTGCAAGAGCTGAAAAGAAGAGGGGGCACATCAGCCAGTGGGAGATGTTTGACTCCTTTTGCTCCCCAGCCAACAGAGAAGGTAACCCGTAGAGTTGACAATATACTGCTGTAGCTCTAGCTATGATGGTCTGCTACAAATTCATAACATCTCTTTTTGTTCTCCTAATATAGAATAGAATATTTCAGTTGGAAGGGACCTACAATGATCGTCTAGTCCAACCTCTGTTCATAGAAGAAAGCCGTGCTTTGGGGCACACAAAGCTTTCTGCATGTTTCATAGAGAAGCCAGATGCTCGAGCTGGGGAGTAGAGGCAGAACAAGGCTTGGAGGAGCCCAGCGCACAGCAAGACCCTGCAGACCTATAAATGAGGAGCCCCAGCACAGCAGAGGCTTCCAGTCCTGAGCATCAACCCGCGGGTAAGCACTTGCATGCCAGCTGGCTGGCAGTGCCCTTTCCACTGCAAGGGCATCTTGGACACCGGGAATGCCACCAGCTTTACATGTGGGCATTTGTCTGTAGGGCTCCTGATCAGAGAGGTTGCTGGAGGGGCTGGCCTCTGACCAAAGGAGCCCTCTTCTCATAGCCCTGGATGCATGGTACGGGGAAAATAACTCTCCAATGAGCCCTCTGCCAAAGGACCTTATCCAGCACCCTGGGCAGTGGGCACAGAGATGCCTGTTGCTCTGCCTGGCTCTGCAGCCGGTGCTGGCCAAAGCAGGGGGGGTGAAGGAAGGGTCAGCTCTACTGGTAGGAAGCTCTGCGGGTGCTGCCAGTGCTCCCCGGGGTCTCCAAGGGCTGCTCCGTGCCACTGGACGAATGTGTAAAAGGGAACTTCTCTCACCCAACTGTAGACCTACTGCCCAGATCACAGTCTTTGTCTAAACGCTTAGAGCAAGAAAACTGCAAGAGCTCTTCAGTGCCAATCACTGAACTACGGTTTTTGTAAAATAGTGATATGACACAGGTACAATTTTCCAATCTCCTCTTCTAGTATGCGCAGAACTATTTTTATAAGCAGCATACTCTCCCTGAAAACTACATTACAATGCTGCAGCTCGTGTGATGCAGAGAAAGAGAACCCCAAAATGACCTGCTTTATAGATGTCTTCTGTATATGACCTTACCTTAAGATAACTGTACACCCATCTGCTGGGCTCTCCAGGACCTGAAGTTTGTGGCGTCTGCTCCATGTCCCTGTTTGACATCTGTGTTCTTTCAGCTTTGGCTTCACAACTGTCATGTTTACATGTGTTTGCTATGTCGTCTCAGACTTACTACTTTGATTTCTTTGATTTTTCTTTTTCACTGCAGGCAATCTCTGGTACACCATGTCTCTCAAGAAGTCCACCGTCCACACCAGTCACATTTATCCTTCGGGCATCTGAGGGCTGGAAACTGTCAGCATCTGGCTCTCTTCACTTTCATTTGTATTGTGCCACTTCTGGGGAAACATCACAATCCTGTTTGTTACCAGGACTGATCCGAGCCTCCATGAGCCCATGTACCAATTCCTCTCCATGCTGGCTACCACCAGTTTGGCTTTGTCTCTGTCTACAACACCAGCTGTGATGAGTGTATTCTTTTTTGATGCCAGGCAGGTTAGTCTTGATATTTGCTTTGCTCAGTCTTTTTTAACTCATTCGTCCTCATTCTTGGAGTCCTCAGTGCTTCTGACCATGGTCTTTGATTGTTACATGGCCATCTGCTACCTGCAGATATACTCCTCCATCCTCACCAGTGCCAGGATAGGCAGGATCAGGCAGGCTGCCCTGTGCACATGTGCCTTACTGACTGTCCCCTCATTTGTGGTATTAAAAGGATTGCCATTCTGCCAGTCCCGCGCGCTCTCCCACACCTACTGTCTGCATCAGGACCTGATCAAGCTGGTGTGTGCAGACTTCACGTTCAGTAACTGGTATGGCTTCACTTTAGCCAGTGTCTTTCTGACGTTAGTCCTCATCCTCATCTTTGTGTCATATATATTGATTGCTAGGGCCATTCTGAGCATCACGTCCCAGAGGGAACATCTCAAGCTTTGAACAACTGCCTGTCCTGTATCCTGGCAGTCCTGATCCTGTACATCCCCATGGTTGGCTTGTCCATGGTTCCCCAGTATGGCCAGCATGCTTGCCCTATCATTCATGTCTTCATGGCCAACATCCACCTGCCGGTCTTTCCCGTGCTGAACCCCATCATCTACAGCATAAAAACTAAACAGAACCACAGGGGCATCCTCATGGTCCCCTTGCCCGGGTATCCCTGCACGAGGCAGGGACAGGTCACAGCTGTGGGACGAGACCTGGTATGACGTGCCTGTGTGCCATGGGCCAAGTCAGCACCTTAAATGCGCACAACTTCCCACTGCGCATCCTCTGGGTGAAAATGATTCCCATGTTAATGATGCCCTGTGATTCATTAGGGGCTCTGCTCACTGAGTCCACGTGCAAGGACAGCTGACAACGACTGCTCAAGTGACCACAAAGGCCAGACAGAGATCAGAGAGGCAGTGACAAGGTGGGGAAAACCAGCCAGGCTCATTCCTCTACATCTACTGCTCCTAAGACCATCAAAGGTGATGGTTCAGCCATTGTCCCTGTTTGGAAACTAGAGCAATTCATCAGAAGAAACTCTCTCCGGGACACTAAGCAAATTCCTGGATTATAGCCTAAATGGATATAGGACTTTTGAGGGATACCTGCAGGACAATTTGAGGATTGAAAAAGAGAATTATGGAACTGTAGAGGATTTGTCATGGGATGTTTAGTGGAAGGGCTGGCAGCAGGAATTATTAAGGGATTATTAAAGGAATGTGTGTGTTTGCGGCTGTGTGCAATCCACCAGTGAACTTCTGGCCAAAGCAGGGAGCATAGAGGGTGAGGGGTCTGGGTTTTGGGGTCTGAGGTCTGGATCAGAGGGACCAGGGGTCTGGGAGATGGGAGATGGGTATAGGAGAGACCAAGGGTTGGGAACAGCTTCCAGAGAGACCCACTGTAGTGGGGTCCCTGAGCTGCTGTCTGTAGAAACAGGTCTGAGCAATCCATGCTGTCAGTGTGGGTCCACCCTGGTCCGCTGCATTGGGGCACCCTGAACACAGCCACCAAACAGGCTGTGAAAATCCCAGCCTGGAAAATCCCTGAGCCAGCAGCCAGGCTCAAGCTGGGCAGTGTTTTGACAGTGAGCTCAGATGAAAAGAAAAAAAAAAAATCCCCATTCCAGGCAGTAAGACTGTGTCTCAGGAGGGCAGCCAGGCAGCAAGCGAGCATTGGGATGAGGTGGACGTGGGAGTCGGGAAAACGGGGGCTGCTTTTGCACGCTGACTCCTTCAGAAATGTCAAGATATTCAGGGAAATGGCAGTGCAGCGGAGATGTCAAAGAAAGGTTTGCTGCAGGCGAGAGGAAGATGTAAGGGCAGCGAGCATGTCTGCAGCAGTCTGAGCAGTGTGGGTGGGTGTCCCGGGGGGGGTAGCACTGCCGGTGCCCCCCGGGCATCCTCCTGCAGTGGTGCGGTGCGGCGGGAGCAGTGCAGCACGCGACATCCCTCGCGCCTCCAACTGCAGATGAGCTGCTGCTTTTCCATCCGCGTGGAAGAGCCAAAGTGCCCCGGGCTGGAGCAGAGCTGGAAAAACCTGGCTCTGCAGGTGATTTTCTGGGGTGTGGAAGGAGAAGGTCAGTGAATCTGGCCATGTTGGAGGTAGTGCTTTGGTTTGTGCCGCTTTCTGAAAGGATGGGGTGATCGCTGGAGACCTTGCAGGACAACAGATTCTAAGGGTTGAGTATTTTCAGCAATTTCTCCCAGATCTGATTGGTTTCCATCCCAGAAATGCTGGGGTTTAGTGCAGGTGGAAGCTGCACACACAGGTTGTCCAGGAAAATGTGAGCAGGCTGAAGAACATTGTGCCCAAACTGATGGCTTGACAAGGAGAAGGCAGCTGGTCTGCAAAAGACTGCTGTGACCCAGGTCGTTGGATGAGCAATGCTTTGGGGATGTTGTCAGAGCTGAGGATGAGACCGGCAGCGTGGAGGGGATGATGCACAGTCTCGGGCAGGCTGTGTCCCGCAAGGATCACCAGGAGCAGAGCCGCGGTGGCAGCCAGGACTGCAGCGTGCCGGAGCAGCAGGGGATGGGGAGCTGGCGGTGGGCAGCTGCAAGTAGAGAGGGAGAATTTGGTAGCAAGATGAAGAGAAACTGTTTGGTCTCAGCCCTGTCCCAAAATCTCTCTCACTCCCCTGTGATATTCGACTTTTGTCCAGGTTTATGGCTTTGCCCAAACAAGAACTCTACAGGCGTGTACAGGAATATTAAATTTCCCGTCGTGTACACAGTAATTATTTCAAGTAAAGAAGCAGTGCCACTAAACAGAACTACAACTTTTTAAAGATCTTTACTCTGTAGGGGGTTTATTTGCTTTTTTTGTTTGATTGTTTGTTTTTTGTAGTTGAAAGCACTAGACTTCAGCAAAGCAGACTTGGTAAAACTGAGATAGCCATATCTCATGAGGAAAATGTCTAGGAGAATATTTTTTGGGAAGCTATGCAGTTCATTAAAGGTGAGATAAAAAGAACTCTTTTTTTTTTTTTTTTTCCAGACCCCATCAGTAGAATGAATAAGCAAGAAGGTCTCTGAAAATCGTCATGCATAAATCACCACCTTTGCAGTGATTCCTAGCATGAGAAAAAAAACATGAGCATTTGAGGTTGGTCAAACTAGTAATGATTTACAGAAAGAAAGAGCAAGAGCGTATAAAGCAAACACAGAAAGGAATGGGAAGGCAAAAAGCAATTTGCATTTAGTTAGACACATAGATTAATGTAAGAATTGCTCTGTTATTCAAATGCTAGGGAAGCGTATTGAATGATGAATGATATGAACATGCATGACTTTTTTCTTTTTAATTATAAATTATTTTTCCCTGAAATAGTCTAACATCAGCAGCAAAGCAAGAAATCAGGGGAAACAGGGAAAAAAAAGTGAAAAAGTTAAGAAAACAGATGGGTTTAAATTACAAGGGCAGTGTCAGGGCAGGATGACGTTCCCCTTAGAGTGCTTCGGGAGGGGCAGAAGCAGTCCAAAGGTTGCTGGCAGATATCTTTAACAATGAACAGAAGATAAATGAGAAAGAAAACCAGGCTGGAAGAAGGTAACCCTAGGGCCTGACTTCAGAAAGGTGGAAAAGGGTAAAGAAGCAATAGGGAATTAGAAACCAGTCAGATTACCATTTATTTCCTGAAAAATACTGAAACAGACAAACCAAATGTTTATGGAGCACACATGGCATATCAAGGAAATAAGTAGCAGTGACCGTGAATTTCTTAGGAACAAATTGTGACAAAGCAATCTAATTTTTCCTTTAGACGGTGTAACATGCCTCGCTGACAGGGAGGAAACAGAAAATTAAATCTGCCTTGACTGTAATTATGCTTTTGACACATTTCATGTAACAGATTCAGAAACAAGAAAGGGGAGAATGATCTAAATGAAACTACTACAAAGTGAAGGCAAAACTCATTGGAAAAAAGACTTTTTCAAAGAAAAGTTATCAATTATTCATTGTCAAAGATGAAGCAAACAGGGATTTGAAGGAAGCTATCTTCTTTTTGCAATTACTCACTTTTTTCATTAATGAGCTTTTAAGAAAATAGAGGTTTCTTTGGGTCTGAATGTAGTCGTTGTCACGTCATTTTGGGTACATGGATCTGATTTTGCTTAAAAGATCTGGCCTTTATTCAGTGTATTCCATATGCATGTACCAGACCGATGTCTTCTTTATTATTCTGCCTGACTCTTTAAAATTTTTGGTGTAACTCCAGCATCCTTCTGGTGATTGGATAGGGATACTGCTTATTAATTCATCAGTGAGAACAAGGCAGAAGGACTGAAAGTACAACAGGGAGAAGGCTGAAATTCAGAACTGTCCTGACACTATGGATGTCAAACTAGAAATGCAATTCACATCATTGGGCTGGTAGGAATGGGAGGATTTATGTCAGTAAACACTAATATCAAACTGGTTAGTCTGGCAATAATATTAATCTACACGGGTTTCTATATTATTTTTTCAAAATAGAAATAGAGTAGGCAGCACCTCTACAGCAAAGCTTTGGGAAGTACCAGAGATGACAAGGCAAACATGAGTCAACAATGTCACGGTTTGCTAAAATAAACAAGAAAATCAAACCCAAAAGTGAAGACTATGTCAGAAAGTATGAGTAGGAGTGTTGTACCCAGGACACACGGAGTAACATTCCTGTTCTTCTCAGCACCAAACCCACAGGTGGGGCACCTTCTGTGAAGGAACACAAAGACCTGTCAGCAAAAGGAGAGCAACAAAATAATTGGAAGTCCACAGAATATGAAGCATGAGGACTCCTTTCACGCAGGAGATTTTTTGGAGAGGTATGGAGGTGCCATCCAGGAATGTTAGAACAGATTTACTAAATACCCTTCTGCATTGGTTTGGGTAAGCTGTTGTCTTTTAGGGTGACAGATGGACTACAAGATCTCTTGAGGTTCCTTCTATTCCTACTTTTCATGTTTCCATTGAAAATTTCACATTAGATGTATATTTTCTACCACTGTCCTGTGCATCTCATTTGTTCCATGTGTATTTTGATATTCCTTATGTACATACAGCATAGCATCTTCTGCCTGGTGATATGTTGATCTTCACTAAGCAGTGATATGGGGGTTTGAACTCCTTGGTATTATCTCAGTAACAACAAATACTCGGGTCTTGGTAGAGACCCACCATCACTCTTGCCCTTCCTGTATTTTCATCAGCAAATTGCGTAGGCAGATTGGATTTCTCAGCTATTAAACACAAAGGTGTATTCGTTCGGATTTTTTTGAACATCCTGGATTTAAGCCAGACTTTGCGCCCCATTAGTCTCTCATCCAGGCTCAGTCTGAGGACCTGACTGACTTTGAGCAGAAATGTTATTACAGTAATAGTGTGTGTTATTACTGGATGCACACAGAGTTTCCCATCAGAAACCCCCATGCAGACCCTTCTGACCCCTCTCTGTGTGAAGCCATGAGGACCCCTAAAAGCACAAATGATAAAGCCGAGAGGGCTAGTAGCTAAGTGTGATCAGAGGCTGTTATTTACGTCAGCACATTTTATAAAAAGAAGCCTCTTCTGCAGGCTTCATCTTCCAACTACATCCTTTGGGCTAATAAAAGAAATTATCTCTCTTCTGAAACAAAAGGCAGGGTCAGCCAGCTAGCATCTGATAAAACCACATTTTTCAGAAAAATGCGTCATTGATGGTGGTTGTTTGCTGGAGGTAAAAATGGCCCAGCAGTAAAGCAATCAGCTTTTCAAAAAATTATGCATAACCATTTTCTAATACTGAATCCATTGCTCCCAACAGCAAAACTGTGTCCTTCTGATGAATGAAGATTAAATAATTACTGATGTGGAAGTTATCCTTTTCTAATGGGTGAGTCACCTTGATCTGATCAGTGTCAGGGGCATTGCAGAGGTCAGCAATAAACGTTGCTGGGGCCCTGTAAGGATTTCTTTCCCAGAATTTGGGGTAATTATGAGATAAGTTGGATAATAAGATCCCACATCATGCTGACCACTTGGACACAGATAATCCTTCAGCTGGATATGTCATTGCACCTGGAAGGAAGGGCAAAAAGAGCAGTTAAGCATTGAATTTGAAAGTGGTCAAAAGCAGGTTTTCTATAGCCAAGGAAGTGCTTCAGAAAACTCACCCCACTCTCTCAGACATGATCTTACTATCCAATATCTCTTCTATTTTCTCATCAGATCGGTTTGCTGCAGCGCTGCCCGTTTCTTGACAGGTGTAACACATAGCAGGGAGACTTCTCCCTTGGTTCTGTCAGCTAGCACTAGCAGCCCCCAGTCTGGCTGTCAGAGCAAATTACACCAAGCACTCAGGTTATTGAATATGCCCCAAATCTTAGTATCCCATATGCAAAACAACTGGCATTCATTGCTCCAGGAGGAGCGATATGTGCTGCGACTACCCAGTTCAGTTTGGGTCACAGAACCACCTTGAGGGATGAATTCCAGCCCAGCAAAAGAGAATGTCTTGATTTCCAAAATGGGAATGTGGTTAAAAAGAAAAGCCTGGGAACAATGTGTATGTGTCCTGGTTTTGAGATTTTTGGGTTGTTTTTTTTTTTCTCTTGTGCCAGGTGCCATCTGGGATTTTCCTGGAGGTTTCCCTAGTCCTGGACACTGAAAGTCCCACTCCACTGTGCTCCACTTCCCAGCTTCTGCTTTTTAGAGTGGCTCTTCCGGATTACACTGGGGAACACTTATCCAGTCACAGCTGAATGCACCTTGGGCAGATTGTAAAAGTCACTGATTTGAACAAACAGGCTGAAACCAGGAGCAAACACATTCGTGGTGCATAGATCCACCAACGTCTACTAACTGTGCTTGGGATGAAAGAGCCAGCTTGTGAGGCTTCTGCATCACAGTGTTGCAGGTGCTGTACTCTCATTTTCCTCTCAATAAATTATGCTAGAAATAACAATCAGAGCACAAAATGGAAACAAAGATTTGGGGAAAAAACTGACTTGTCCAGGCCCCGATGCCATAAGCCTCTAAAAGATGTCCACCTAGTTGCATACAGTCACCTTCCTTATCCAGTGGAGAGTCAGACACTGCCAGGAGCTTACCTGGTCTGCGCTGTGCATCTTAGGATGGGACAAACAATCCCTCAGCAATGCTTATTCCTCCCCCATAACCATAAAGGAGGCAGTTAGCCCCATGCCAGAAGAGTGATGTGGCTGATGCTTTATTTTTAATAGAGAGATGTCCTCTGCGCTAAAGAATGCATATACGTTGCTAATATCCTTCCTGTCTTGGTGAGATGGTAACAGTTTAAGGTGAAAAAGATCCTAAGCGTAACAACTACCCAAAAGAGCAACTCCGGACTGAGACATCCAGGTCCCAAACTTCCCCATTGCTGCAGCAGGCACAGACCTCCCTGGCATCTCACCTGCTCGCTGTGCTTCAAATGCTCAAAGAGGTGCCCAGCAGAGGCCCATTCTGACCACTGGACGCCTCAAAGCCACCCTGTCTACCTCTGCTCCTTCAGCTTGAAGATGCTGTGTCTGCATGTCCATGCCTGCACATGCACTCAGGTCCAGCCGAGACTGTGTGTGCAGCCTGGAAAACACCTCAGCTCAGCCAAAATCCCCGGCATCTGGGGAGCTGAGCTGCTGTCCAGGCACTAATGCCTGTGTGGATCTCCACTAGATCTCCTCCAGCTGCAGCTTAGGCACCCAGGGCAATTCTTGGGCACCACAGGTTGGTTTCTGTAATCTGCAGGTGTATTTACAGATACAGGGACCCCGAGGAGACTCAGCACCTCCTCCAGCATCCAGCCACTCCTCAGCCTCCTGCTGCGTACCCGGTGCTGAGGGCAGCCTGGGGAAATGAAGAGAAGATCTGCATGGCCGCTCACAGGGCACAACGCGAGCAGACGCGAGCTCCGTGCCGTGGCACAGATGTCGTGCAAGCGTGCGCACAGGACTTCAGTGACACGGGACATGTGCCCCGCGAGGAGGGAGGTCTGCAGGTGGGTTTACAACACCGACGCAGCTGCCACTGCAGCTTAGCACAGGCATGGCCGAACAGCCGTCCAGCTAGCATTTGGCATTTTGTGACAGCACGGAGTTCACTGCAGGCAGAGAGTGTCCCCCGAGAAGCTGGGAGCACTCAGGCAGTCAGCTCCGGTGAGCTAGGTTTTGTCAAGCCTAGACTTGCCATGGTACCCAAGCTGTCTGATTTCTTCCATCTGAGCTGTGCAGAAGTTGCTCTCAGGAAGGCAGACAAACAAACCAAGGATGAGAGGGCTCAGGGGAATGGGAATTTGATTTTTTTCAGTCATAAGGTTCACTCATTCCTCTGCACAACGGACAAGATGTTTTTTTTCATGCAATGCATCACACTAAACCCAAACGCTTCTCTCGTTCGCATCGCTGCGACTCCCAAATCCTAGCAGCCACACTAATTTAACTCTGTATCTACACCCGTGCTGCAGAGATTGGCACAACAGCTCGCTACCTTCTCTGCAGAGTTCAAAAGCGACCTCACCAGGGCAGGATTTCGCTGGGTGAGTTTGCTTTCCCCCCATTTCCAGCACAATGAAAGAGTCCCAGGGTGGAGGTCAAAAAGCAGTTTTCTTCAGAGTCCACATAAGCAGGTGCACGTTCTGCAGTGGTGATATTTAACCACTGGAAGAAGTTAGTGGGGGCATTAGGAACATGCTGAATTCTCCAGCTTTTGAGGTTTTTTAGCATTTGACTGAAAATCTTTTTGGAAGATGATTTGGATTAAAACAAGCTGCTCGGTTCAATACAGTGTATGTTAGTGGTCAGAGAGAGCATATGGTGTAATGACCGGTCTAGAAAGGTTTCTGGTATATACCAAATGTAGTTTCCACCTGTTTCCCTATAGGACTGTAAGCCAAGGTCCACTGAAAAACAATATTGCAAGTGTCTTTGGATGGGGGCCCAGGGCTGACGTGTGGCTTTTAACAATGACAGTGAAGGAAATATTTCAGAAGTAGTATGTAAAGGGTATGTTAACAGTATGCTAAGGAGCAGCATTTTAAGTATTCTCAGTGATTTCTCCCAGATCTGATTCGTTTTCCTCCCAGAAATGGTGGGGGGTAAGTGCAGGTGGCAGCTGCACACACAGCTTGTCCAGGAAAATGTGAACAGGCTGAGGAACATCGTGCCCAAAGCAGGACTGGAGACCAGCAGCATGGAGGGAACGGTGTACATGAAACAGCATATCCTCTCAGCACGCTCGGACAGAAAACTGTGAGCTCGCAGGACCCTCGCTCTGACCCACGGCTCGCTTTCCATGGTGCTATGTAGCCTTCAACAGACTTTACTGCCCGCAGCAGGGAGTCACAGACACCTATGGGTGCTGGTCACCTGCTGAATGGGTCTCGGGTGCCACCGAGCTGCAACCGCTGCTGTCGGACTGCTGCTGCTCACCACCACCGAAAGACGGGGCCGGATCCTGCAGTCTGCTCTGGTGTTTGACCTCTGTGCTGCTGCAGCCAGACCCTCTGTACCCCATCCCTTTGATTTGCGCCCACCCCTGTCCTCCCCAAAGCCCCTTTCCCACCTTTGACCCTTCTCCTGAGGGTTCCTTTATCAGTTTTGCATGGTCCCATAAGACCCTCAGATATCCCAAATCCTTTCATCCATCATTTCCCACTTCTTATCAGCTACAAAAGCCAGGCTGACCCTCTCCAAAGCTGAGCTTGGAGTTTCTTAATGGCCTGTCGGCTAGTGGCTGAAGAGTTTTGGTCTTTGCTATTATCTCCATTATCTATCAGGTTTGTTCCTCTGTGTGTTTTGTGTCTTTCCCTGTTATTTACTCTTCCCTTTGAGCTGCAAAGGTCTGGATCTGACAACCTCAATGAAGCAGATGCTCTCACCTTCCACTTACCCGTGTGGAGACTAGAAGGATTTTGGGAAGAGGCAACAAAAACAACCAAAGGCCTAAAATAATTTCCATGCAAGGAAGAGCTGGGTGAACCAGGACTCTCCAGTCTGGAAGAGAGATGACTGAAGGGGCAGGGAAGGGCTCTGTAAAAACCTGAGTGACTTGAAGAGGACATTCAGGTGTAATTGCTTGCTGTCTCTTTTAATACAAGAACTAAGACAGATTAAATAAAATAGCAGGTGGCAAATTTAAAACCAATTACAGGAGTTGTTTTTCACTCAACAGGATTAAGCTTTGGAGGATTTTGTCAGAGTGAACTGCAAACACCAAAAGCCTGCAGGGGTTCAACCGAGCAGTAAGACAAATCTACAGGAAGGAAAAAAAAAAAAAAATCCATTAAGGAATATTCAACACAAAACAGTGCTCTTGGTTCAGGAAGTGCCAGAGCCTCAGATCAATAGAGGTTAGCAGAGAAATGATCCCTCTGTGCTTGCCATGCACTTACTCCTTTCCTGAACACTGCCCAGGTCGCAGCATCGGCTGGCCAGACCTTTGAGCTCTCCCCAGCAGGCACAGAGCTTCCCCAGGGGGCTGTTCACCTGCCCGAGGAGCAGCAGACCATTCTGCAACCACACCACCTCCCACCCCAACCTAAGGACAGTGAGAGAGAAGCTGCCTGGAGCCTGGAGGGGGTCCATCACTGAGTATGTGGCAAGGAGACAGGACATCGGGCTAGGAGAGTCCATGGAGTTTGAAAGGTGGGAGTCCTTTGCTGTCGTCTCACCCTGGACAACCACGGCGAAACAGCCTCCTTGCCGCTGCACCTTGCAGGGAGGAGTTTTGCACCAGGGGCTGCTCATCTGTGGTGATCCCAGTGCCAGAAAGGCACTCAGACCCTGTGAAGCATCATTTAAAATGTTATTTATTAGAGCTAACACTATAAAGAAAGAGAGGACAGCATAGATAATCTTGCATCCTTTCAGATGCTGGGAACCCTGAGTTGTGCAGGGTGGAATGGGTCTCCGTTCAGCATGCAGCACGCTGTGCAGACTTCATTCAAGAAAGGGGTACCCCATTTTGGTCATTCGAGCTATTATAAGAAAATCTCTTCCCATAACCAGAGCTTCAGCAAAGAGACCTTGACACAGGAGGAAGAAAGAGCAAGCAAGGTGGTGGGGACTGTGGGGCCACAGAAAAGAACGTTTCATTTCTTATCCATCCCATTGCAAATCTGACACATTCTCCCGCTGTGAATACATTAGAGGAAGAATCTTTGTAATAAGAGGAAAAAAAAGCAGGATCCATGTGCAAGCTTGTGACAGCCTGTGAGAGGACCAGCCAGGATATGGATGACATTTCACAGTGCATTTTGCAGACATTTTGCCCAAAATACCTCCTCCAGCAGAGCTGGGACCGAGTGCTGGGTCACTGCATGCACGAACGTGGGGTGACTGCTGTCCTTGGAGGGTCCAACTCCCGCCATGTAAAACCAGCATGGGCATGGGCTTCTTTCAAATGAGCAATGGACAGATGCTGCAGAGTGGGTAAGCCACAAAATGGGGGAACAGATTAAGGGTGCCTGCATTACTGCTACCCGCACCGCAGCACATCTCTGCTTGGCAGCAAAGAGGAGCCACGTAACACATTTGTGTGCAACAATGCCACTTGTGCAGCTGGCATGCAGCTGACTTGCAGGTGATCGGAGCAGACAAACACACCAGTCTCATCTGGCCCCAACGCATGAATGAACTTGGAATGCCATGCAAAGCCAAGAGCAGACGGGACTAGCTCTGCCCACTGGAGGCTTCAGCTCCTGACCCCCAGCAGGTTGTGAGCCTGCTGCTTGGCATCGCCCAGCGGACTGCAGCAATCTGTCCGTGCATGCACAGGCAAAGCCAGGGCTCAAGAGATATTTCTTGTTTAGACCCAACGCTACCTTGTGTTGCATGAGTGCAATGCAGAGAAGGAGGTTTCTCTAGCGTGTGTATGTACGGCTCCTTGCACAGGGGGCACTTGATCCCCAATGCTTGTGAACTGAAGGCAGGTTTGACTGATTCCCTGTTGTTTGGCTGTTCCCCCGAGTCCCTTTATTCAAGGTTTCAGAGACCTCATAAGCAGCTGTTTGTGGACTCGGTGAGTCTGGCTTGGGCTTTCTCACCACAGCCAAAACTGAGCCTCAGCTGTAGCAGAAGCTGTTAAGTTTCCAAAATGCAAAGGGCAGGAATGTTGCCATGAAGTTTCATACCTCAGATGGCACTTGCAGAGCCTGATCTCAATGCTTAGAAGTTTTTCTGTATGGTACTCAAGGGCAAAGTAAGGAAACAATGTTTAATCCCTTCTCTCTGTTCTAATTAATATGTTAATTCATGTGGGGTTTTTTCCTAGTTACAGGAGAGTTAGAAAATCCTAGGTCTAGAAAGGATCACTGTGATGATTTGTTCTGACATCCTGCATCACACTTCCAGAAGAATTTCATAACTAATTTACTCATCAAGCCCATCGTATGGGCTTCCGGCAAAGCATACATCTCAGAAGAATCTCTGTTCTTAGCTTTACGGTTCCAAAAGATGAAGAATTAGTCATCTGTCCTTTTTTATTTTCAGATTTGTAAACTATCAGTGTCTCATTTCATCCAATTTCTGTGTAACTTCAGTTTCCAGTTACTGGGTCACGTTGTGCTTGTGGGTTATACTGAGGAGTCATCACTGCCAACCACGTGCTGACTGGTGGACAATTTTTAGATCAATTCAGCTTTTCTTTTGCCAATCACGTAGTCTAAACTAAATAAGTCCTTCAGTAAGAGACTTGTTTCCCCAGAGAATAAGAAGAAAACTCTCTCCTTTGATACGGACTAGATGATCGTTGTAGCTCTCTTCCAACGGAAAAAGCCTATTCTATATAACGCTGCGAGGTTTGATCTTATATAATGTTCATTGTCAACGCTCTTCCTGAAGTTTCTGGACCTTCATTTCCCTGGAAAGATCTCTCATTTGCAGCAGTGATTCTGTTGTCGTGCAGGGATTCAAGGGTTTCCATTCAGGAGAGATGTAGCAGCAGGCATTGCGTCTCCAGCTCCCTGTCTCACACACAAGCACCGGCTGTCTTGTCCAGGCTCTTCCGCATGTGGAACATGGGGGACTCCGCATTGCCACAAGATTTAGTCCTGCAGCTCTCTTTCTCTGAAAGCTCTTTCTCTCTGCTGATACCTGAAGTGAAATTTGCATTAAATTTATATTTCAATTTTTTTCAAGACAGTATTCAATTCTTATCTGTTGGATGAACAATTAGAGGTTTTATTGGATAACAAGTTATATTTACCATGAAAAATATTAAAACTTCCCCAGTACTGTAATCCACCTTCCCAAGAGAAAATCTGGATCACGGGGGGTGTAAAAGTCTAACTCACTGCTGGATGGACATGTGTGATCTGATTATGATTTATGGCTTTAAACCAGTAGTATTTAAAACCAAACATTGCTGTTTGGAACTTGTAACGTATTGAGGTAGCTGATAAATTTCAAAGCTCCGTGATGCTTTTGTCTAAATTTTTCTCTCATTCATGAATATTTTATCCTATAGTCATCAATGAAAAGGGAAAAATAATCAGCAGCACATTCATTAACCACTGCTATGAACAGTAATTTATGTAATTTATGACATTTGTATCATCTGCATATATAAGTGCATATGTCTGTTTTCTGGTTTGGTGGGCAGTACACTTATTTTTTGAGGTTTTTTATATTTCATTGTAGATGCTCCCTGGTCCATCATGTGCTTGTCAACAGCTCCAACTCCTCCTGTTACACGTTCATCCTGACAGGCATCCTGGGGCTGGAGGTTTCCCACATCTGGCTCTCCATCCCTTTCACTTGCATTTACATTGCATCCCTTGTGGGGAATCCTCTTTGTCATTGGGACTGATCCGAGCCTCCATGAGCCCATGTACCCATTCTTATCCATGCTAGCCATCACCAGTTTGGGTTTCTCTCTGTCTACAACGTCAACTGTGATGAGTGTATTCTGGGTCAACTACAGGGAAATCAGTTTTGATGCCCATTTTGCTCAGCTTTATTTTGTTCATTCGTTCTCCTTCATGGAAGTCCTCAGTACTTCTGGCCATGGCCTTTGATCATTATGCGGCCATCTGCTACCTGCTGAGATACTCCTCCATCCTCACCAGTGCCAGGGTAGCCAAGATTGGGCTGGCTGTTCTCTGCAGAAGTCCCTTAGGAGTGCTGCCATCACTCTTCTTGCCGAGAAGGTGGCCCTTCTGCCAGTCCCATGTGATCTCTCACACCTACTGCCTGCATCAGGACCTGATCGAGCTGGTATGTGCAGACATCACATTCGATAACACGTACAGGTTAGCTGTGGTCATCCTCATAGTGGTACTAGACGCATTGCTCATTATTTTGTCATATATTATGATTTGTAAGACAATTGCAAGCATCGCATCCCAGAGGGACCATCTCAAGGCTCTGAACAACTGCCGGTCCCATATCCTGGCAATCCTGATCCTGTACATCCCACGACTGGCTTGCCCATGGTTCACCATTTCAGCAAGCATGCTTCCCCTCTCATTCACGTCCTCCTGGCCAACATCTACCTGCTGGTTCCTGCCATGCTGAACCCCATCATCTACAGCATAAAAAACAAACAGATCCGTGGGGTCATCCGCAAGGTCCTCATGCCAAGAAAGAGCTTCTCCCCATGGCACCACAGCACATCAAGTACTTTTGCTAACTGCCCACCATAAACTAGTGGGATGAACTCATTATACTGTGTACACCATAGTTACTAATTAAGTGTATACTTCTGGGTGAAGATAGAAGCAATTGATACTCAACTTAATTTAAATCATTGTTCATGCTCCTTTATTCTGTGATTTATCACAGAATTTTCTCTGTTCTGTGAGGTGTGTTGTATTTCCACTGCCTACTGAAGGAGTTCATGCTCCAGAAAAAATCAAATATGCAAGATTTTTTTTCTCTTGGCCACTGAGGTTGTAACATATCTTGCTCAAGTATTTCTAATGAGTACTGTAATGAAGAATTAAATTGCAGTCTAGAAAATAACTCAACATGTGATTAAACCTATGTGACTCGTCACATTGTTCGCATTCACCAAGTAATAAGCCATTCGATCACCAGCTATGAAGCCATCAGGAACCAAATAAAGCACAAGTCTTAAATTCCTTTGTATCCTACCTAAATGTGGGTGATTGCAACAGTCTTGGATGAACATTTGCCCACTTGTTTTTCATGGATGCTCAAGTCTACCTTAGGGAGTATAGTCTTACCAGGCAAGCAGTACCTAGGTAACCTCATCAGTAATACCACATAAGGTCAGGATGACTTAGGTAATGTTATCAGAAATATCAAATTTGGACAGTGATGTGGCAGAACTGGGGCCAATGGAGCAAAAAATAATGAGAGGCAGCTTATTTACCTGGGAGCAGATTGACGTGGAGAAAGGAAAGGTCAAAGGCAGTGAAAAGGAGGATCAAGAAATGGTAAAAGAGATAATAAGGCATGCAAGTGATACGTTTGGGGCTGTCCAGGGCAACAGCTGGGCCACCCTGCACTTGACCTCTATATCTGGAGCAGAGCCAAAACCCAAAAACCATGCCATGAGAGTCAAAGCCGTTCCTGTGCTCAGGAGGTCTGGGGGAGGCAGTCTGCTTTCCTGGGCTGATGGAGAATACCTGGGTGAGTGGATCAGGCACTTTGGTATCACCTTGTCAGCATCTGCCCAACACTTCCAAACAGAGTGGTTGCTAAATGGCTTGCTTTAATGGTACACCGTAAATACTCTCAAATCATGAGGCTATGGTGGCCATGTTATAAAGCCGTGCAGATGTGCACTCACTCTCCCTATGTAAAGGGTGCACCATCCATCGCTCCTGCCTCCACGTGTCTGATATGCCCTTTAGCAGGAAGAAATATTGTGCAGCAGACTTGGGGTGGCTGACTCTCCAAAGACTGCCTTATCTAGTAAAATCTATAAGGCACACGTGTTCCTGCTTTTAAATTGTTTTAATGACATGTCTAATGCCTTTGTATACTTTAAGCAAAAAAAAAAAAAAAATCAGTCACTTGAGAGATTAAGTGCCTCTGAGAATGCCCAACAGTGGCAGATATATGAGAAAGATTGTACTGAAGCAGTTACCAGTCTTGATTGTCAAGGATAGAATGTTAAAATGGCAAACAAGTTGATTGTCAAGGATAGAATGTTAAAATGGCAAACAAGTTTTTATAGTTGAAACTTATAATGTCCTTAAGAGTAAACATGCTTCCAGTCTGAGGAACAAGCACTGGGTGCATCCAGCATCCTGTACCCGAAGCATGTAACAGCACAAATTTATCTTGGACTTGTAACCTAATAAAAGAGGGTTTTTTGGAAAGCTGTGCATACTCATTAATCCAGCTGGGAATTGGGATGGTGTTATGGTGGGTCCCCTGAAGCGGGCAGACTCCCTGATGTCTGTGGCATTATGCGGGGGCACATCTGTGAGGGTCTGGATGAGGGGCTGACTCCACACACATTTTGTTGGAGAACTGTCTGCCTTTGTTTATTCTCCGCCAGTAGGTTAAATGTGCCAGCACAAAATGAATTTATACAGTTCAGTTAACTGGCTCAGAGCCTTAATGTCTACTTAGACCAGGTTTCTCCAGCTCTTGTCACATGCAGTTTTTAAAGTTTCCAAGGACTGAGGTCCCACCCCCATGAGGAAGAATTTTTCCTTTATTGTCCAACTGAATTTTCCCCTATTGCAAATTTTGTACCCATTCTCTTGCCTTTTCACTTCTCATGAGTCTGACTCCATTTTATCTGTAATCTCTTTCAGGTATTGGAAGACTCTAATTAGAAACCTCTTTTGCCTTCTTTTCTTCTGGTTAAAAAAACCCAGTTGCTTCAGCCTCTCCCTGTACATTGTGAGCTCCAGCCACCTGACCATCTTAATGGTCTCACCTGGACATGCTCCAGTATATCATCACTTTTGCTTGTATGGAATGACCCACAGCTGGACAAAGTACTCCAGATGCAGTCACACACTTGCTGATTAAAGGAAAAAATCTCTTCCCTTGACCTAGTGTCATGACCCAAACTGGATTGTCCAGAGAGGATCACGGAGGTTCTGTGATTCCCTTGGGCTAAATTAAGGTGAAACGAAACTAAATGATCAATTAAACACTTTATTGACAATAAACACCAACCTGAACTTGGAAAGCACCATGATATGCAGGGGATAAGGGGGACCCTCCCGTTGAGTCACGAGGTTCAGAACAGACCCCCTTGCTTTCTAAACTCCTTTCCCGGGAGGAGTCCGGGTGCAGCTGGGTCTGATCTTGGTCTCAGACTTAGTCAACGGTTTATGTGAATAAGGAGGCAACCCAAACCAGGAAAGCACCGCGGCAGGCAACGTGGGTTCTAATCCAAATACTCATAAGAGGAAAGGAAAAGGAAGAAAGAGGAGAGAGAGACATCTCACCACCCTTGGATCCCGCAATGTCGACGATAAATGCAGCAGTCCTCCGGCGCTGGGCGCGCTGCTCTCGGAGCGCAGGGCCTCCGGCTGCGCCGGCAGTGCGCGGGGGAGGCTGGTCCGGAGCAGCAGCAGCAGCGTGGGGTCCTCTGGGGGTGGGGGTGCACCCATGGCTCCTCAAAGTTGTGTCTTTGATAGGCCAGTCCCCGTCTCTAGTCTCACCCCCCTTGAGGCTTGTTCCAGAATGTTCTCCATCTTCTGCACAGGCACCACTGGGGGGGAGGGGGGGTTGCGAGGGGTCTATCAAGGATCTTTCCAGTGATCATGAGCCCCTTCCTCAAATGAATTCTGCATGACCTTTGGCCATCAGAGAGTGGAAGGAACTGCAAATCCTCCCAGCTTCTGCCAACTCCCCAACTCCATGCCAATTGGCTTCCCACCTGTGGTGCTATGCAGACCCCAATTTATCACCATGGGAACCTTAACTTGTCTCTATGCAGAGTTACCTTGCCTCACCACGTTTGAGACATTAACTCTTTCCGTCCCTGACACCTGGTTGTTGCACTCTCACAAATGTGGTCCAGTCCGCAGTTGGTCTTCATTGCTGCAAGGGCACACCAAGGACTCCCGTCCAACCTGCTGCCCACCAGGCCCTTTCTGAAGAGCTGCTCTCCAGCCAGGCAGTCCCAGGTGCAGGAATTTGCATTTTTTTAATGAACCTCATGGGACGCAGCTGAGAATTTCCAGGTGCAATTTCCCACTGTTTAGACAGGGCTCAACCCTGCGAAGTGCTAGGTGCCCGGACCAGACTTAGTGGCTCACAAATGCCCCACCAGAGTTAGGTGAGTGCCTAAGCACTTTAAGCAACCCGCCTCCTGAACCCACATCTCTTTCCATGCTTCACATGTCCAGGTAATGAAGTCACTCAACTGCAGCAACATCAAATCCTGCGAGTCTTACTGTGCTCCAGGGTGGGGGGATGCTGAGACTGGCCATGACTCCAGCAGCTCCTCTGTAAGGAGCACTTTATTTCAGACGTCTCAGACATGCATATATGCCTTAGTCATGATGACTCACACTTGATACAGAATCAAAAATGAGCAAATTTTAATTCTGGAAGAAATGATTCATTAGCATAAGACCATTATTTATTGCTTTCATGATGTTGCCTAAAAGGAATGCAACAGTCTCTAGTTCAATGTGTATTTGCTCTCCACTTGCACCTGGATTGGGGAGGTTTAATAACTACTGGAACAAACGGAATGGAATGGAATGAAAGTGGAATGAAAGGCTTGGCACCTAAAGTCCATTAAACACCTCTGAAAATCTCCGTCTAAAATGTGAAAGCCACAACACTGCTAACTGGTAAGCTTCATGCACAGAGGGGAAAAACCTCTCAAAGAATACTGCAAGACTTTCTCTAGTTCTTGCATCCATTTCAACTAAGCTGACATTGAAATTAATAGAAAACATCTGTCTGCTTCCCATGTACAGGCAAAGTGCAGTCCTCTTGAGCGGTCGTGACTCAAACTGTCTCAGACTAAGACATCCTTGAGCTGAAGTTGGTAGCTCAAACTTCCAGGAAAAGAAAAGAAAAGAAAAGAAAAAAAAAAGCAGAACAGTTAAAGGTTTGTGAGCTGCACCCACCCTAGCCATCTGTTTGCTGGGGATCTCCTTTGGGAACCAGCCCAGAGACCTGAGTTCGCAGCCTGAAGAAGTGGCTGGAGACTGATCCACCCCATTTGAATCCATTCCCCAGGACCGCTTGCCTATTTCTGCTCTGTGCTTTTCTGACTGTGATTCTGTGATTTTACACATCTTCCCCCTTTTCTAATGACAGGCTGACCCGTGTATGTGTTTTGTTTTCACAGAGCAGCTTATGCAGCCGCTGCTTATCATGACAGCCCTTAGCATCACCATCTTCCAGCCTGCCAGGCTGCACCTCTGAGGGATGGAGCAGAGCATGAGAATGACAGCAGAGACCTGCCTCAATTTGAATAGCGTCTTCTTTTATAAGCACCTAGGCTGAAGAACAGATGAGCTATATCTTCAAAGTGCAGAAGTTCCTGCTGATTTAGGGCGGATTAATGTTATGGTACTCAGACTGAAGCATTGCTCTGTCATCTAATCCTGAAGACAGACCTGAGTGCTTTTTTGAAAACCAGTATATATGAAGAATTTTCAAGCTGAGTACCAAAACAATGAGGTACCAAACATTTCTAGTCACTTCTGAACATTTCAGCCCTTATATGACCACAGAGAATGTTAAAACCCAGCCATAATAACAAAATCTGTGGCTTCAAGAGATGAATTCTGTACCTTCTGTGCTTTGCCTGTCACAGGGGCTGCTAAGTTCAAATATATAACTGCTGTATGCTCACATATCTTCAGTTTCCCCGCACATAATATCACTGGAAATAAAGCCAGAATACACCAAGATAACAGATAGAGACAACCTCCAGTCACTGCAGTGTCTGGAGACTGCGATATCTATAGGGTAAGCCTAGAGTCCAGGCTTACAAAATGATAGGGACCCAAGGGAAAACACCCAGAAAGGGTTAACACTTGCTCTAGGACTAGATTCACCCGTGGGGATTTTACATGTGGAAACACCAGGCTCTCCTGAAGTTCCCATCAGACTCGAATCCGCAGGGTGTTGTTTCAAGGATGTTATGAACGTGAGAGTCACCAAGCTGAGGGATGGTGTCCGAGAGGCCAGGTCAGCTCTTCACTCGGGTTTGTTTCTTGCATAATGTCTGCAACAGCCAACTCGCCCTTGGTAGGCGAGACCTTGATTTATTGGCGCTTCTGATTCTGGCTTTCAGCAGGAGTAAGGAGCACTTCAGCTGTGAGATGGTTTTGCTTTGTTTTTAAAGCTCGTAATCAGGACACAACAAAAAAGGGTTTACGTTCCATCAGGAAACTTTTTCCCCGGTCAGACTGCAGGTGGTGCCTTGCCTTCACTTCTCTGGGAGGGTTTGTTTAAATCTACCTGTCCTCTCCTCTTCTTGGCTTTTTAATATCTGCCAGGTGAGCAGGGCCCTGGCTGTGCCTGCAGTGGGTGCGGGAGGCCAGTCTGGAGCAGCTGCAGCTGCTCCTTCCTTTGCGTGTTGCCCCTCAGCAACCTCAGGATCTCATTCTCTATCCTGCCCACAGTGCTCTGCACCTTCTGCTTTGACCCGAGAAGCTGGCTTCAGCGCCTCTTTGACCCAAATACTTTTTATCCATTCAATCTCCTCAACTTGGGGCTGCTGCTGGCCATACCCTTCCATTGCTTCATTGCCACCTGTAACCCACTGCACTACATGTCCACCCTGGTTGGCACCAGGCTCCTGGGCACAGAGCTGGCTGCCGCAGTGAGGGGCTTTGGTGTGCCATCACCCTCGGCTTTTCTTCTTAGATGCCTGCCTTTGCTGCGCCAAAGCCCTCTCTCATCCCTACCGTCTGCACCCAGACATAATGAAGCTGACGTGTAGACGTTTCTCTCCATATTTTGTATGGTCTCTGTGCTGTTATCCTAGTCTTTGGAATGGACTCATTGCTCATTGTCATCTCCTACGTTATGATTTGGACAGCCATCATCAGTGCCATGTCTCAAGGGCAGCACCTCAAAGCCCTGTGGACCTGTGTCTCCCGTGTCTCTGTTGTCTCCACCATACACTGGTTTGGGGAGGACCTTCCTCTTCTTCTGACGTCCAGTATTTACCTCTCTGTGCCTCCTGTTCTCAACTCTCTCATTTGCAGTGCGAACAACAAAGATATTTGAAAGGACATCCTCAGAATGACCTCCAGGCAGCAGACCTAAACTGCCTGTGATTTAGGAGTGCAAGTTTGGAGGGATTCAGGCAACTCAGCCCAGACCCTTTCTGTCACAGAGAACCACAGAGCATAGTCCTTCTTATAATGAGATTGAATTCCACCTCGAACAATTGGGATTTTTTGTCCCTACTGCTGCCCTGGGAAGCTGTCTCTAACCAACAGAGGAGAGAGAGTTTGTACTTCTCATTTATAACAGTCTGTTCAGTCAACAGTTTTGTACTGCTCATGTCTGGGTGGGTAAGTGGTGAGCAGATAAGGTCTGTGCATCTTCATGCAGAGTTCATCCTACAAAGAAATAAAACCCATTGTGATGTCCTGAACTTGGCTGGCCCACCATAGAAGGGGCAGGAGGTTCATGGCCGAGCAGTGCAGGCCATCAGCCACAGACCGGTGTAAAACCAGCTCAGGAGCAGCCACCCAACTCATTGCATAGCGTTAAGCAGCAGAATTAGAGGAGCCGGTCAAACGCCCATGGGTGTCACCTGCTCTTGAGACACTGGTGACCCACGCACCCCCCATGTGCTGCACCCAGCCTTAGCTGCGGGCACGCAAGGCGTGCGAGGAGGGTCTGCTCGAGCCAGGGGCCGTGGGCACGCATCCTGCTGGGGGGTGGCAGCGGCTGGCGGGGTTGGCTGGGGTCTCACCCCTCTCCCCATCCCGAAGGGAGGAGATTGCATCCCTAAGAGCAGCCACCCTGCACCCACTTCACTGCATTGCAGTTTGCACCCATCCCTCTAATTGGGCTTTCAGTAAACCCATGTGTCTAACCAGCCCGCAGACTTCTCTTGGTCTTTAGACTCAGCCATTAGACAATAGCATTACCTGTATTTCTTTCTATATTGCAGAGATCATTTGGTGTTAATGTGTATTTTATCAATACTTTATACTCTTGAATACTGGGAGATGCGAAATACTACAGCTGCCTTGTACATCAGATCAATGTAAACACAATGAGAATATGACAAGAGAAGATGAATATGAGTAGTAAGTTATTAAACAATATTTCCTGTGTGATTTCTAGAGCCAGAACCCATTTGTTTATTTATTTTTATTACATTACCTGAGAGGTTGCATTTAAAAATTCAGAGTGGCATATTACCCGGGAAATTGATATCTGTTGCACACTATTTTCTCCTTCTCAGTAGAAGAAATTTCATATTTTGTTGCCCAAGATGTTGACTCACATGATTCTGTGATGCCAGTTTTTATGTCTTTCATTTACACAGTGTAAATAAAATGTGTTAAACATTTAACACGTAAAATGTCCTTAAAAAGGGAAAAGAAGAAAAACTGAAAAACTTTGTTACATTGCCTGTTAGGTAGCAGATCTGAAGGAAAAATTGCCTTTTGATTTCACAGAGCAGAATTGTATAATCTGAGAAAATGGAATTTAAAATAGTTTTAACACAAAGCTTGTTTGGACTTCTTTTTCTGAGAACAAGAACCCTGGAAGCATTTAAAGTAGCCCAAAATACGTTATTTCACTTGCAATGATAAGAAATTGCCGCATCATAAATAATGGGGGCAGGAGAACTTCTTAAGATGGTCTGTAGTAGGTGATTTCAGCCTTCTTTCCTTGATCATTTAATATACTTCGAAGAATACTTGGATCAACTTCCTTCGGCTCTTAGAGAATGCAGAGGAGTAAACTGCTGGAGAGCACGCACAGCCATGCTCTTTATCAGCACCCTTTGTGAATTCTTTGGGATTTATGTCCATGACTGATGGTCTCTCCTCTGGCCTTCATGATGAGCGAGGCAGTTGTTGCTTTTACATTCAGCATGCACAATGTCCCACCTGTCCGAAGCAGCAGGAAACTCTGTCCCTGCCCACCTCACGGTCATTTACATCCCGGCACCAGCTTATACGAACATACAGAAAGAAAACCAGCCTTTTACTTTTGTGAGGAAATGTTCAAAATCTGCAGGACACCTTTGTGAGAAAAAAGTCAAAACGCTGATGCTGCTGAGCCAGGCTGCGTGCTGGAGGTCTCCTGGCCCTCCAAAAGCACAGGACCAGAGGTAACTGTTGTAAATTATAAACGGTCTTTACAAATAAACAGTTTGCTTTACTTCTGCATTAAGGCTGCTTCTCTTTCCCAGGGATCCAGTATCTGACATCTTGGGATGGTAATGGCCTAAATCACTCAGATCTTTTGTGCAGCTGAAGTGCTCCAGGAGACACAAGTACCAAGGAAGCCTGCTCCAAGCAGCAGCCAGCACAGCCTGGACCACTTACCTGCAGTGCCAAGCCCACTGGATGGTACGTGCACTAACAAAAGCACAATTTCCCTGACGTTTGAGTCACCAAACCTTGCTCCTGAGTTAGTTCAATCCGGTTGCAAACAGCTTTCTGCAGTAGGTATTCACATTTGCAGCGACGGCTGTGGTAGATTTACACAAGAGCGTTGCATTGATTTTCAAAAGCATTCCTTGGGAGTACTGTGCCTCCCCATCGCTGCCCCACCAGAGCCTCGTGTCTAAACAATCAGCTGCCAAGTTTTGCAGTGTTGTGTGCCACCGGTCCATCTGCAGTCAAACACAGATCACCAAGTACCTTACACTTTCCCTGCCTACTCTTGGTAATGGAGCAATATATGACTGTCTTGTTTGCAATTAATTTCTCCAACTTTCTTTATGTCAAGGGCTGGGAAACCTCAGGACTAAATGTCCCTGTGCCTAGTATAAAGTCCTGAAAACTGCAATATCTTTTCAAATAAACTGCCTGCAGGAATTCCTCTTCCCTGTGGCACATGGAAAGCCACTCTGACCTTTTCTGTGTCCTTTAGCAGACGGTAAACTGGACCACCTCAAGGTTGGATTTGTTATTGTGCAGCTGAGGTTGTGAGCACAGAGGTAAAGATGCAGACCCAGAAGCATAGATGTGAATCAAATTACTCGCTTGCATACAAAACAGCAGGCAGCTCATTGAAAAGCAGACATTCCCAACTATGGCAAATTAAGTCCTACTGAGGCAGGCTAAGACTGCTGATGGAAATTACGCTGTGCGTTCAGCCTTTCTAAAATCAGGAAAGCTTCTTTTGCAGCGGGTTAATTCATGCACGTACTAGGCAACCTCCCCCCTCTGCAGGCAGGTTCGTGCACATGGACAAAAGGGACAAGTTTTCAGGCACAGACTTTCCGCTCCAGACCTGAGGACAGGCAGTTAAGCTGGTGTGTCTCTTACGAGCACATCTCTTTAGCTGGTTTTCTAATCCTGTTTCAATCTCAGTCTTGCAGCCTTTTGCACAGCACCTGAAGTTCTGAACTCCTTGTCTTGCTTTTGCCCTGTGCCCCCTTCGTGCCCAACAGTCACTGCTAACTCTGCATTCACAGTCACGTCATCTCTTCGTCCCTTCATTGCTAAACCCCGTCATTTACACCAATGAAACAATGGAAATTCATAAGGAAATCATCAGGATAATATCCCAAAACAACACCTGGGCTTGACCCTGACCAGCCTCGGTCAGCCACCACCCACTCAGGGGGGCTGCAAACCCCAGGAGCTGTGCCTGGACGGCGGCTTGATGGTGAAAGCTGCTCTCTTCTGGGTGCTCTGGAGATGTCGGCAGTGGTTCACGGACCCATGTGACCCCACACAGTCCCTGTGGGTTCTTCTCACTTTCTGATTTCAGTGGACATCTCTGCCCATATTCCTTGTGCCAGAGACCCCGTCCTCCCCTTCCCACCCAGAGGCTCTGTGCTTCCCTTTCCTCCACGGGCTCAGTAACAGACTGAAGTCTCCCTTATTACCTGGGTCTGCACACGTAATGTTGGTGTGACACAAGATCTCGCCCTTTTGTCTCTGGGCTCCTACTGCGTTTAGGATCTTGTTGGCAGTGAAGCACAGTGCTCCTTCCCCCTCCTTTGAGTACTGGCCCTAACACAATCTTCAGTGTTGGCAACACTCGCATTTCCTTCCCTAAGTGTCAGCACATGCTGCCTGCTGGCTTGCGCTGCCCTGTATGGCCCTTTGACAAAAGCACTTTCATCTTTGTGGTGTAGGTCTGGTTATCCCCAGTTCCACCATCATCAGCCAAGAGGAATTTGCACCCAGCACGGCGATGACTAAAGACTGATCATGCAAGAGGCTTTCTTAGGAGAAGACCTGGCCAAGGGTCAGAGCTGCTAGCACTGCCCAGTGCAATGTGTCCTCCAAGGTGTAGAACAAGTGCCACACGCTGCTTCTTGCAGGAACATCCACTGCCCTTGGACAGCAGCCCCTGGGCTCACTCTGCCGGCCTCCAGGCTTTCTGTCCTCTTCCCATGGCTCTCAGCTTTTCCTTAAGTGTTTTAAGTTTACCTCATAGTGGCAGGGCCGCTTCTGTCTGCAGCGTGCAGATGATGTGCAGTGCAAAGTCGCTGTTCTGTCCCTCCTGGACCAAATGTCCACAGTAAGTTTTGTGGTGGCCTGGGTTGGGCGAGCGGGATGTGATGGGAGCTGGGTGTGGTGAGCTAGGTGGTCCTTCCTGAGCTGTGTCCCAGGGAAGAGACATGCTGGCTTCCCAATGTGCCAGTGAATGGTTCAAACCTGTGCCAAGGGAAGTTTACACTGGACATTAGGAAGCATTTCTTTACCAAGAGGGTGGTCAAACACTGGAACAGGCTTCCTAGAGAAGTGGTTGATGCCCCAAGCCTGTCAGTGTTTAAGAAGCATTTGGACAATGCCCTTAACAACATGCTTTAACTTTTGGTCAGCCCTGAATTTGTCAGGATGTTGCACTAGGTGATCATTGTAGGTTTCTTCCAACTGAAATACTCTATTTTATTCTAGTAAAACCCAGGAGACAGAAGAGTGGTCTAGTGGACTATGATGCTGAGAGCTCTCCAGCTGAGCCAAGTACCAGCAGAGTCTTTAGAATCATAGAATCATAGAATGCTTTGTGTTGGAAGGGACCTTTAGCGATCATCTAGTCCAACCCCCCTGGACATCTTCAACCAGATCAGGGTGCTCAGAGCCCCGTCCAACCTGACCTGGAATGTTTCCAGGGATGGGGCATCTCCCACTTCTCTGGGCAACCTGTTCCAGTGTTTCACCACCTTCATTGTAAAAAATTTCTTCCTTATATCCACTCTGAATCTACCCTCCTTTAGTTTAAAACCATTACCCCTTGCCCTACCACTACAGGCCCTACTGTACCACTACAGGCCCTACTAGGACGAGAGGAAATGGGCTCAAGCTGTGCCAGGGGAGGTTTAGACTGGAAATTAGGAAAAATTTCTTTACGGAAAGGGTGGTCAAGCATTGGACCAGGCTGCCCAGAGAGGTGGTGGAGTCACCATCCCTGGAAGTGTTCAAAAAACAGGTAGATGTGGCACTTCGGGATATGGTTTAGTCTAGTCTGCCCTTGATTGGTTTAGGTGGGCTTGGTAGTGTAGGTTAATGGTTGGACTGGATGATCTTAAAGGTCTTTTCCAACCTAGACGATTCTATGATTCTATGATTCTAAATGTCTCTCCCCAAAATGAGCCTCTGGCAATGATCCTCTGTGATTGACGTATCTTGAGTCTTTCAAGCCCAAGACAGAACTAATGGAGATAAAATCATATTCTTCTCCTCATAAGCACTTCCATTTGCAGCATCACTTTCTGAGCAGCCTGTTCCAATGTTGCCTGCCCTGCGTGTGCCCTGGAAGATGAACTGAACCAGAGGCAGGCACTCCCAGGGCTAAACTGTCCTATTTCCACAGCGAAGCCAGGCTGATGTAAACCTGGCTTTGGTTAGACACAGCCCAGAGCTGTGAGCGGGACAAGTACGCTGCATGACACGTGTAAGCCAAAACACGTCTACAGCTTGGTAACTACTATAGAGAGTAATTATAGACTAAGCAGAAACAGGGCATCATTTGTCTTAGTGTTGGCTCAGGATCTATTTCAATTTAGCAGGCATCTGGGTGAGCAAGGCTGCTTTCCCACGCACAGAGCTATGCACCTCGCTGAGGGAGCTGGGACCGGCATTTCTTGAGGTGTCACCAGCTTTGCAAATTAAGGCCCAGGGTTTGATTTCACCTGAGTTTTGACCTCTATTGATTCAAACCACTAATAGACTTGAGATGGAGATGGATCTGCATTAATTTGCTGAAGCAGTGCTGGTGCCCCAGGGACCCCAGTGATGTTTCCTACAGTTGCTCTGTAGGTCCAGGCTCAGTGGGATCCAGCTGGTGAGACCCCGCCAGGCCATCCTCATACTTCCCTCACTCGAAAAATGCAGGAAATCATCCCTCCTGAACATTTCTGCAGAGGCTGTTTGGTCAGTGACACAGCTGTATCTTCTGGCTGTGCCCCCTCCCAGTTTCTTGTGCCCCTGGCAGAGCAGGGGAAGCTGAAAAGTCCTTGACTGGCATAAGCAGTACTGAGCAACAACTAAAAACATCAGCATGTTATCAACGTTCTTCTCCTACTAAATCCAAAACACAACACTATGCCTGCTGCTAGGAAGAAAATTAACTCTATCCCAGCCGAAACCAAGACAGCCGGCAATTAGACTGCAGCAGGTTCACCAGCTGAATTTAAAGGGTTTTATTGATCAGCAAAGTGTTGTTTATTCAATCCTCCGGCCATCCAGGAAAATTGCTTCTTTATTATTCTCTAAAGGAGCAATGCTCAGGACGGGACACACATTCCTAAAACAAACCTACTGCAAAATATGAGCCCAGATTTGACACATACATGCAAAGAGATTATTATGTTTTATATGAAGATTGCAGACATGCAGAATTTTCAGTATAAATTAAACCCAGATTAGTAGTTTGACCTAATGCAACTCAAACATTGGAAACCAAAGCCAAACCTAGAGTTGTTTTTTACCTCAAAACTATACAGCATCAGTGATTCCTGGCAAAAAGAAATACATCATCTCTATTTTAGGAGGGAACAGGTGACAATGCTGTAAATGTGCCTTTTGCTGAGTGTTGTAGCACCAGTTTCTTTCTCCCTGACAGCTTTTGTGACCGTGCTGGATCATCTTCACAGCAATTTTGCAAGGTTAGGAGCCAAGTGAGACTTGATTGATTTTGAGATAGTTTCTTTTTTAATTATTTGTTGAAATCTGGAATACGTAGCAAGACAAGAGATGTCAAGATATGCACCAACAGAAAAGAAAGATATTAAGTGCTAAAACAAGAGTTTGGGGACAGTTTTCATTACAACAGATCAGGCTTAAGGCAGAGTAGGTGCTGGATTTAGATGGTTTCTCAACCACTTGTTTAGCACTGGCTATTCCTTGTGCTGTAGAAAATTTTCATAAAAAAAATAAAACCACATTTTTGTGTAGTGAAGCAAGACCTAGGCTGCAGAACAGGTGCAGTTTAAAGGCTCTTTAGATATCTTTCTTCAACAGCCAAGATCTGAGGTGCCTTCAGAGACTTTTGAGGATCTAAGTCAATCTACATTAGCTGTGGTTTTGGTCTTTTCTGTTTTCTATACGGCCACTGACTGCCAGTTGTCTGACCCACTCTGTGGGCGCCAGAGGCAAGTGCATCACAGCTTCAGGCTGGCTGAGGCTGGCAGGGGCCTCTGGACGTCATCTGGGCCATCTCCCTGCTCAAGCAGGGCCACCCAGAGCAGTTGCCCAGGACCATGTCCAGACAGCTTTTGAATATCTCCAAGGATGGAGGCTCCACAACCTACCTGGGTAACCTGTGCCAGTGCTTGACAACCCTCGCAGTGAAAAGGTGTTTACTTGTGTTTAAAAGGAAGTTCCTGTATTTCAGTTTGTGCCCACTACCTCCTATTGTATCGCTGGACACCACTGGAAAGAGTCTGCTGCCCTCATCTTCATTCCCTCCTATCAGGTATTTATACACATTGATAAGATTCCCCCAAGCCTTCTTCTCTCCAGGCTGAACAGTCCCAGCTCTCCCAGCCTCTCCCGATAGGAGAGATGCTCCGGTCCCTTCATCATCTTGGCAGCCCTTCGCTGGACTCAGCCCAGTGTGTCCATACCTCTCTTGTACTGGGAAGCCCAGAACTGGACACAGTACTCCAGGTGTGGCCTCACCAGTGCTGAGCAGAGGAGAAGGATCCTCTCTGTCACTGGTCTTCGTGGTCCCAACCCCAGCAACAGGGAAGAGCTGGCTGGAAGTGTTAACATTACAGCAAATTGCTCATTAATAATTTTATACAAACAATATATATAGGTAACAATGTGAATAACAGGAGTAAAATTAAGAAATAAAGTGTGCAGCCAGGTCCCATCAAGGTTGAAGTAACATTTGCTTACTCCAAAACTCAAGAGGCAGACACAAAAGGGCATTTTGGAGAAGTGAACTATGCAGGGAACATGAGCATAATGGAAGAAGTAATCTCCAAGTATTACTGAGAAAGGACGGCCAAGACGCAAGTTAAACTGAAGGACTTGTCGGAAGGAAATTCTGGGGGGTATCATAACTGTGAAGCAAAACTAAATCATCCACAGTTGTCTTCGTACTGCTAAAATTGAATAGTTTATGCACCACAGGTGCTAGCAAAAAATTAACATCAGTATTCTCAAATAGAGGAGGATGTTTTGTCTTATTCTGTAATAGCAATAAATGTCAAGCCTTTATTGATTGGAAACCAATATTAGCAGAAACTGACCATAAAACTCATTGGCAAGAGCGATGGAATAAAACACCCCAAGTGTGTGATCTGCAAATCAAATAAATACTCAGGATGGTATTTGCAGACACTGTCTAGACCTTCTGCAACAATGCAATGCCTCTAAAGCCAGGACAAGGTCTGGTACCCGTCAAGCTGCTACTGGAGGGCTTCGTTCAGCTCTGGGGAGATGTTGGCCGGCACTTTCTCCTCCCAGGACCAGCATTCCTCCTGTGTCACCCCAGCAATCCTCCTGTGTCACCCCTAACGCTGCAGGCGTGAGCATGAGCCTTTAGGTCGTGACAGCTGCTCAGGCACCGTTGGCCATGGCTTTCAATCCACACATGAGCTACGCCCCGTCCCGGCCCTGCCAGAGAGAACCAGAATGGGATTATCCGTTCTCAGCGTTTCTGCTCCTGAACTGAGCTGGAGCGGATGCAGTCCTGTAGGTCCCGTGTGACCCACCACTCGTAGGACAGCCTTGCAAGTATCACCATGCTGGCTTGCACAAACACCTTCAGAGGATCCAAGAACCATTTCCAAAAACAGGGCTCTCACCATGGTCCTATCCTCAGCCTCCTGACCATGCCCGTGTACTTCAAGGCCACGTCTGAATCTTACTGGTATTTTATATTTTTCCTCCTTTTCCCCTTCTTGCCCCTAACTTCAATTCCTTGAGCAACTTTGTTCTGTAGGTCAGCCAGAGGGGTTGCATTGCACCAGGATACGCATCCTAAAGATGCTTGAATGAGACTGATTCTTCAGGCAAACATATTCTTTATGGGTATTTCAGCTTGTAATCATTATCAGTTTCAAGCTAAAGGCAGTTAAAAATTTAAAATACACATTTTTATATCACTTTCTGCATTTAAAAAATGAAAGAATTCTATAGTGAATGACAAGAAAAGGTAAGGTGAGGTTTGGCCCCGAAGGATTTGGCACACCGCCATCAGACACACTGCTTTATAGAATCATAGAATCGTTTAGGTTGGAAAAGACCTTTAAGATCATCCAGTCCAACCATTTCTCAGGAAGATGAATTTCGGCGCTGCTGGGAAGGCTGGTGCTAATGTCTCACTAGAGGAATGGCGCTTGGTTGCAGGAGGCAGAGGTTTTCCAGGACAGTTTTGCACACACATTTCGTGTCTTTTTGTGATGCAGTCCACATGTCATGTTCCCATTTTAGCACATATGCCACTAAAACTGAACACAGGATATTGGCGTACAAATGGTTTTTTTGCACCCTTAGCCTATGGTGGACGGTGTAGCACACCTTGCTGGCGCAGAGGCCTCAGCAGGAGGTTTGCTGTTGAGTTTGGCGAGAGCAGAGCTGGAAGGGAGAGCAGAAGGGCACGAGCAGCACCGGTTTGGAAAGAGACCTTACCATGAAAGACCTTAATCCCTCTGAAGGGAGGCATGATATACCTTAGGGACATCAACCTATCTTTGCTGCTCCAAATGAGAATAAATGAGAATAAATAACACTTCTTTCCTTCTGTCTTCGTAAACTGGCAGATTCATAGAGACTACAAACCCTCTGGGTCTCTTGTTAGGTGCCTCTATCATAGTTTGGACAATACAGCCATGATTTCTCCTGTAACATTAAGCTGCTACCACTAAATGAATGATAAAGTACTGATGAATTAAATACACATTGCTGTAGAGATAGCAATAAATTATACATGCTCCTACTACTGGAACCTCCTCTGACTTGGAGGCAAGCATCAGCTTTCTGATTCCTAACATCCAGCTTTAAGCAAGTAACATGGGTCATATTTTTTATTTATAATTTCTTCATTAAATAACAATCCCGTGCATTATCTCTGAGTAACAAGAAATGAAGTCAAACTACTGAAAGAAAACTATTATGTTCCACCTTAGAATGGCATTAAATATTTTTTGGCTATTCTTAGACACAGGAACTCAAATGAAAAGGCCATTTTAGCAACAAAAGAGCTGACAGTAAATGTGATCAGTCATACAACTTACTGCACGAGGATGCTCCTCTGCAGCCTTTGTCCAAGTCTACAGCTCTGCTTTGGGGATCACATCGCTCTGATTCCTCCAGTTGCTGTTGCAAAGTGATACCCAAGAGATTCTTAAGCCCTTGGCCAGATACCACAGGAAAGCATCCACTATGGAGCAAGAATATTTTTAGGATTTGATAACAATGATTTGTTTCAATGCTTAGTTAATCTCTACTTTCTAGATGCCAGAGTTTTCTTTAACCTATGAATGCACCGTTATTCATTCCTGAAATGGAAGATCTGTGGCCTGCAGAAGATGTTAATTGTTTCAAGTAGTTTGAAATTACCCTCTCCATCCCCATTGGTACATGCAGCTCTTCTTTGCTCCTGCTGGTGCATTGTTTGCCGGTTGCAGGACTCAGTTTTGCAGCATCACTGCCAGACACCCAGTCATCCCAGCGTGGCTGTGGATTACCCTGAGCCTGTCAAAAGCATCTCGCCCATGCTCACTTACTGACCTGCTTCTGGCACAGCGAGGGACACGGGGATGTGTTTGCCTGGTGACTGGTTTCACTCAGCCAATGGCAGCAAGGTCTGCTGTTTGATTGACAAGAAATGGTAAGGTGAGGTTTGGCCCCGAAGGATTTGGCACAACACCATCAGACACACTGCTTTCTCGGGAAGACGAAGTTCGGCGCTGCTGGGAAGGTTGGTGCTAATGTCTCACTAGAGGAATGGCGCTTGGTTGCAGGAGGCAGAGGTTTTCCAGGACAGTTTTGCACACACGTTTCGTGTCTTGTCATGATGTGGTCCCTGTGTCATGTTCCTATTTTAGCACATACACTGCCAAACCTGAAAACGGGATTTTGGCGTATGTTGAGTGCCAGCGGTGACGGCACATGTCACCAAAGCAAAGGACCTGGGGGTGCTGGTCGACAGCGGCTGAACATGAGCCAGCAGTGTGCCCAGGTGGCCAAGGCGGCCAACAGCATCCTGGCTTGTGTCACGAATAGTGTGGCCAGCAGGAGCAGGGAGGTGATTGTCCCCCTGTGCTCGGCGCTGGTGAGGCCGCACCTGGAATGCTGTGTCCAGTGTTGGGCCCCTCAGCACAAGAATGACATTGGGGTGCTGGAGCGTGTCCAGAGAAGGGCAGCGGAGCTGGGGCAGGGTCTGGAGCACAGGGCTGGTGGGGAGCGTCTGAGGGAGCTGGGGGTGTTCAGCCTGGAGAAGAGGAGGCTGAGGGGAGACCTGATCGCTCTGCAGCTCCTGACAGGAGGGGGCAGGGAGGGGGTGTTGGGCTCTTCTCCCATGGAGTTAGCGATAGGAGGAGAGGAAATGGGCTCAAGCTGCACCAGGGGAGGTTTAGGTTGGAAATTAGGAAAAATTTCTTTACGGAAAGGGTGGTCAAGAATTGGACCAGGCTGCCCAGAGAGCTGGGGGAGTCCCCATCCCTGGAAGTGTTCAAAAAACGGGCAGAGGTGGCACTTGGGGACATGGTTCAGTCTGGTCTACCCTTGACTGGCTTAGAGTAGACTTGGTAGTGTAGGTTAATGGTTGGGCTGGATGATCTTAAAGGTCTTTT
Source organism: Pelecanus crispus (assembly GCF_030463565.1). Taxonomy (NCBI): domain Eukaryota; kingdom Metazoa; phylum Chordata; class Aves; order Pelecaniformes; family Pelecanidae; genus Pelecanus; species Pelecanus crispus. The sequence continues at coordinate 227,497,704 of NC_134643.1, forward strand.
CCAACCTAAACGATTCGATGATTCTATGATTCTATGAAAGGCAGGACACTTCGCTGCAGCACTGCGACTTCCACTGGCTCCCTGCTCTGGCAGCTGTATCCTGAAATGTACGCCCAGCACTGAGCTCCCCGAGGTGCTGGTGGGGTTTGGGCATCAATAAAAACATCTGGTTAGCAACAAACATCTGGAAAGGATCCTCTACTGGGGTGAAGTTTTCAAAGTGCTGATTTTTAGCCACAGGGAGGGTATCTGGTACCTCGGTGGCCTCACCAGGCTATTCACCTCCGACCATGCACACACCTGGGAGGGGCAGAAAGGAGGAGCCATTCCCCTCTGGCCTGGCTGCATTTCCCTCTTCCAGCCCCACCGGAGGTGCTGCCACCATCCCGCAGGTTCAGCCCCAGGGCCAAGGACCGTCGCCCTCCTGCGCTTTCCCCGTGCAAGAAAGCAGCTTGTCTTTCTCTGCAGCTGTGATCCCACCTCGTCCGCTCTTTCTGCCTTGCTCAGACCTGTCACTGAGCTCTCAGCTCCGCTTTAAAAAGGGCAGAGGCAGCGGCTTAATCATAGGGGCAGCTTTTTGGGGTCCGTGAGGACAGGACACTCAGAGCACTGGGAGAGTTTGCCTGAGCAGAGACTGACACTTCTGGAGCCAAAGGTACAGCTGGGATGCCTGATCCGATACCTCTGAAGCATCCCCCTCCTCTATTATAACCTATTTTATTAAAAAATAATTTTTCAGGTGTTCTTTTGGGAACAGTTTTTCACCTACATGTTTACTCAAAGTATGGTCAAATACTATAGTTAAGGAATAAAGAGACCCTATGCATGCTAAGGTGCAACACTTGCTTTTATTTCTGTGTTATTTCTTCTGGAGACTTTTTCAATACTATGAATTTTAATAAAGAAGCAATTCCTAAAATGAACACCATTACACACCTGTGATTCAGAAGAACAGCTTCATTAGATGTCTTTTCACCTGACTCCAGAAAAAACAGCTGAGATGTAGATTTATTGTCACGCTACAGTGAAAGCCACCTGCCTCCACCTTGTAGGGGGTTTCCCACAAGTGACCTACCTGGGGTAGGTTCTCATTTCTTTGATCACTCTCCTTCCACCGCCAGTTAGAGATCGTGACTTTTGTCATTGTCTTACACTTTCTACAAACTGGTGGGGAAAGTGATGCGGGGATGTCGGGTGTTCTGTGGCAGCAGACGACTTAGGCATGTTGCCTGAAACAGTGCAAAGAGACCATTTAGGGCGGGGAGCTTGAAGTCCCACCAAGGTGTTCATCACTTTCTGGTAGCAACATCTCACTTATTCTTGCAGCAAATGACTCTTGGGGCAGATGAACACCTTCACAACCTTCTCTTTTATCTGTTGTGTCCGCACACCATACACGACAGGGTTCAGCAGCAGGGGGAAGAGCACATACAGGTTGGCCAGCAGAATGTGGATGTGGCGGGGGATTTGCTGACCAAAGCGGTGCGTTAAAACAGTGAAAAAAGCAGGAATATAGAAAAGTAATATAACACAGACATGAGAGCCGCAGGTGTTGAAAGCCTTGTGACGGGCAGTCCTGGAAGGGAGTCTGAATAATGCCAGAAGAATTAAGACATAGGAGACAGCAATGAGTACAACATCTACCACTATTGCTGCAAAAGGCACTGCGAGGCCATACAAGATATTGACGGAGATGTCAGCACAGGCCAGCCGGGCGATGCTCATGTGCTCGCAGTAGGTGTGCGGGATGACATTGTGCCCGCAGAACGGCAGCCTTTTCAAAAGAAATATACACGGGAAAATGATACAGAAACTTCTCAGCAAAGCCACCAGCCCCATTTTGACAACGGCTGAGTGGGTCAGCACCGCCACATACCACAGGGGGTAACAGATAGCAACAAACCGATCAAACGCCATGGCCAGCAGGATCACCGACTCTGCCGAGAAGCTGAAATGCAGGAAGAACATCTGGGTCAGGCAGGCGCCGAAGGAAATCTCCCCAGCGCTGAACCAGAACAGAGCCAGCATCTTGGGCAGAGTCGTGGTCGACAGCATCAGGTCAGCGATGGCCAGCATGGACAGGAAGAGGTACATGGGCTGGTGCAGGCTCCGTTCCGTCCTTATGACAAACAACATAACACCGTTTCCTAGCAGGGCAGCCAGATACATGGAGCAGAAAGGGATCGAGATCCAGATGTGGAACTTCTCCATGCCTGGGATGCCAGCCAGGATGAATGTTGCTGGCGTCAAGCTGGTAAGGTTGAATGGTGGCATGTTTCACCTGAAAGCAAAGACAGAAGACACTGCAGAACATTATTTTAGATGCTTAAGCTCTTCCGTGACTACCAAATGCCTTGTATCACCTTCTCTGATCTGCTAACAGCCACAGCCAGAGGTATGAACCTGAAATATGAAGACCAGTGTCTGCAATGTATTGCAACACGTACATAAGTGTTACTCCTATTACGTGTAAAAGGCAATGTCCAAATTTTCTCCTCTCTTGATTTTAACATGATGTAAGTGTATTTTTTCTTCCAAGTACCTTCCACTTAGACCAGAGAGAATGGAGACAGAATCAACCCTTATTGCACAAATACCTTAAACTGATGCTCTGTAAGTCCAGGGTAGAAGGAAGAAGTCGGGCAATGAGAGAGGAAAGGTCAAGTGTTTGCAGGGTGCACAAAATGTTCTCAGACATCAGGAACTGCAAAGGGGATAATTGGGAGTTTTAAGGCACCTGGACTCACACTAGGTTAGAGAACAAAATTAGCTCTAGGTTTGAAGTTGGCTGCCCATGTTCCTTCCTTATCTCCAAACTTCTCTCTCCCTTTCCTTTGGGTTCTGGGACCCAGTTCAACTTGCTTTGCACCTCTTTTTCAGTGCAAATCTGGCAGAAATAAAATTTAACCAGGCCCTTGGAAAGACCTTTGTGTCAGAGGAAAACCTGTGTGAGATGGAGTTCCCCCACCAGCAAAAGAAAAGGATGCACTGCTGCTCTGGAGAGGTCTAAAGAGCACTGGAGGCTGGATCAGACCCACACTCACAGTTTGGGTTAAAGTTAAAATGGGATGTGACTTTTTTTTCGGCAGCTTCTGCAATAACAGTCAGCTCTTAAATATAAAAAGTCAAAATGGGAATTACCCATAACACAGCCGAGATGAGAAAGTGATGCAAGTACCTAAAAACAAAACCGTGAGGTTGCTGCATACCAAAATATTGACTCCATGTATGAGAAAGCAATTGTATTTTAAACAACGGATTTGATTCCCTGTTCACACTCTGTGAGAGAGAAACACATTTCACGTCTAAAATATCCTGAACCAAGAAAGTCCAAAGAGCCTGCTCCATAGAAACAAAACATGACAGTGGACTATCCTTAAAAAAAAATTAGTCAAAATAATAACCCTCTAATTCTGTAAATTATTTAAAACAATTCAGTAGAAATATTGCATGAAATAAAAATATGTGATATATTGACAAAATATTATTAATGCTGATAGCATATATATTCTATGTTGCCATACCAAAAGCTAGTCATCTCTTGCAAAATGCAAATGTTAAACTGCAAATAAGCAAGGATCCACTGCACCTGCAGGTGGGAATCTCAGTGCAACCAGGAACTCTGCACCAGAGGAGACTCTCAGCATTAGACCCCTTCCTCCATAATCTAATTGCCACTGTAAAACTGTCTTAATACCGACACAGCTCTAAGGATGCATCTCCTACAGCTACCCCTGAGCAGTCCCTTGGATTCTTCTTTCCTAAAATCTTTTAATCCTAATTTAAACTAAAAGCTATAACCTAGAAAAAAAATTACATTTCTACAGAGCTGCCTAAGGATTACAAAAAGGTCTGCAGAAGTCTGTCGGCATCACTGCAGAAAACTTTAGCTGCAAGCACCTCTGGTTTGCCCGGCGTGTCCCCGGCACCCAGCACAAGGGCTCTGGTCAAGGATGCAGCTTCCCGGTGCTGCAGAGGGAGAGGGGATGGAGCCCCGCTCTCTGCCGTCCACAGGGGCAGCCTCCCTGTCCTGGTTTCGGCTGGGATAGAGTTAATTTTCTTCCTTGTAGCAGGCACAGTGCTGTGTTGTGGATTTAGTAGGAGAAGAATGTTGCTAACACGCTGATGGTTTAGTTGTTGCTCAGCACTGCTTGTGCCAGTCAAGGACTTTTCAGCTTCCCATGCTCTGCCAGGGGCACAAGAAACTGGGAGGGGGCACAGCCAGGAGAGTTGATCCCAACTGCCCCAAGGGCCATTCCATACCATACGGCGTCATGGGCAGTATGGAAACTGGGGGGGTTGGCCGGGGAGCAGCGATCGCTGCTCGGGGACTGGCTGGGCATCGGTCGGCGGGTGGTGAGCAATTGCATTGGGCATCACTAGCTTTGTATATCATTATTATTATTATTATTATTATCATTATTATACTGTTACTATTAGCATTCCTATTTTACTTTATTTCAATTATTAAACTGTTGTTATCTCACCCCAGGAGTGTTTCTCACTCTTACTCCTCCGATTCTCTCCCCCATCCCATCGGGGTAGGGGGAGTGAGCGAGCGGCTGTGTGGTGCTGAGCTGCTGCCTGAGGCTGAACCACGACACTCCCCCACAAATAATCAGCCTTCAGGAGAGAGGTTAGGGAAACAAAAACGGGGTGGGAGAGAAAGGTTTCATTGGTGATTCATTGTCTCCTAACAAGAGAATGAAAATAATAGAAGTATTTCTCTTGCGTGGCCTGAGCATATCGGCATCTCTCCCGCGGGAGCAAGATGTGGGATGCTGCAGCTGAACCAGGCGAGCTGCGGGCGCCGGCCGGGGCAGTCCATGCTGGCATTGCCTTCGTGCACATCGCCCCGTGTGTGGTTTGCTCCTGCCTGCTCGTGCCGCCCCGTCATCTTTAACTCAGCAACCCCAGCTCTCAAAACCACGTAATCTCAGTTAGAGAGTGGCGAGGGAAGGCTCTTCACATGTTTATTGTTAACCAGGAATTTGGCATCTCTGCGCCAGACAACATCCTAGAGATCCTTCTGGCCCCAAACCCAGATGCAAACAGCTCACCAGATCCTTGACCTTAAGAGGAAGGCTGGCTGCGCTCCGGGCAGGGGCTGCAGTGCCGGAGCCGGGGTGGTGGGGGCACTTGTACCTCTCTGCAGGATCCCAGAGGAGCGAGGAAGCTCAGCAGCTCCGTAAGTGCCCTCCAGCTGAGGAGACGTGCCCTGGATGTCTCCTCCAGCCCCACCTTCGCACCGCACACATTATAAGCATGTTGCTCTCTGCAGACACACTCGCAGGTCCCTAATGCGTGGCTCTGCACCTGCCCTGCCTCCCTTCCCACCAAGCACACAATTATACCCGCGCTGCTTTGCATCTCCTGTCCTCAGGGCCTTGGTTGGACCGATGTGACGTAGCTGCAGGCTGTGGCAAGACACAGTCAAGCTTTGGAAAAACAGGCGTGGTGAGTCCTAAAAAAGCGGTCTGACTTATCAAAAGTGCCGAGCATCCAGACGTACAAACTCGATGCAATTACTTTTGCAAATATCTTAGCACATATGTATAAAGAGCAATCCATGGTTTGAATAGATTATTGAGCTTGATACATAACTCTCTTGGTGACTAATGCAATAAAAGGAATTTGGAAGAGTTTCCCCATAGCAATGAGAGAGGCAATCCATGGGCTGTGCTCCTCTAGGGGATGGGAGGAAGAGTTTGGGGCTTAGGAGCTCTCCTTGGATGAATGACTGGACGCTTCCCCCAGGTCAGTCGGTGACCACCCCTCCCTTCAGCCCCTCAGGAATCTCACCATACGTAGGGTTAAAAACACATCAGTCTGCAGGAACTATTTTCTGCAGGCTGAATCATTTCAGTACAAATTAGCCTCCAAGCAGAGGCAGCTGTGGAAGTCACAGGCTCAGCAGCACACCCACACCTGAAGAAAAACAGGAAGATTTTGACCATAAAAAAAAAAATAATTCCACAAGAGCAATTGTGGAGCACAGCATTCAACATGCATAAAACCCCCAAGGCCGAAGTCCCACCGTGCTGTCTTGTTTCAGATTGCAGGCATTGCAGGTATTTGGGATTGCTACACAAAACAAGACGTGGTGCCTGGCTGTGTCAGAGCTCAGGGCCGGCACAGGCGGCTGAGAGAGCTGCAGGATGGCTGGATCGATGCTGCAGTGGCATTGCTGTTTCAGGGACCTAGAAAAGCGCTGTTAGTGCTACCAAGGGTGACACCGGGCAGATGATATTCGTTGTCCTGGCCAGGCTGCAGATGTGTGCCTGGAATTGTCTGCCACTGCTGCCTGTGCCAGGGAAGGAGCCAGTGCCAGCGAACACGGTGGGCACCGACGCTCAGCCATCTGTACGAATAGGTGGGACAGCATTTCCCAGGCAGGTTTCAGCCAGCAGACTCTCGAATGATCCCCGGGCGCAGGAGCTGGCAGTGCCCCGAGCTGGATCAGCCCCCTGTTTCGGAGGGTAGTAAGCACCCCAGACACAGGCTGTTCTCTGCCTGCCAGGCTTCCAGTGGTGCACCCACGTCTTCAGGTGCCCAGGCACCTTTAAAAAAGCCCAGCTCCCAGGGATGAGGACCAGCTTGCTAACGAGATAGACAGCTGAAGTTTATCAGCCCAGCTGCCTCCATGGACAAGGAGAAGAGAGAAGGACGTGGAAGCAGTGGCAGAGCTCATGCTGTCCTGCAAACACAAATGGTCCTTATGCTCCCCACTACACAGATTGCAAGGGACCACAGTCCTCCAGCAACGGCCAAATCACACCAAAAACCCCATACTGAAGCTGAGCAAAGTCAGGAGGTCATTTTTGTGGGGAAAAAATATCTATATTCATGAATTTCTTCATGTATCATGAGTTCCTCCCAGGTTTACCAAAATATTTATAAGAAAAAAGTTAAAATGTGTTTAAAATAGCTAATTATTTTAGCACTTTTTTGTAACTGAAACCTTAAAACTGCTTGAATTTGAAACACAAACATTTTAAAGAAATACTTTGTTCCACCAATCTTTTGCGTGTAAGTGCTCCATTGATTTTTAACGCACTTTCTGAGGTGCCCTATTCTATTCCTCCTTATCTCCAGCCACTGATCTGGAGGGACACAGGCATCTTGTAGGTCCTGTGTCACATCTACCAACCCCATGTGGATGTCTCAGATGCCCAAGGGCATCTCCAGTGGTGCTGGGCTCCGCCACATGAGAACAGAGCCGTGCCAAGGTCTCCACTGGCTGCAGCAGGAGGCTGGACGCACAACTCGCGTCTAGACCCTTACATTTTGGTGTCTGCCACCCACACCTATCTCACTCCAGCATCAGCCTTGGCCAAACAGCCCAACACTGGTCAGACAGGCTCTGCACACGTGTTCAGCCTCTCATGACTTCAGGGGCAGCCATTGTCATCTGAGTCTTCAAGCATGGTCCCAAGCAGAGGCATTTCACAGCAGCATGATCCTGAAGCATCGGTGGCAGTTTTAACCACCGGGGAAGTTTGCAAAGATTTGACTTGGTGCAGCTAACTCACTCCTCAGGCCGTGGCTGCTGCATGGAGACCCCCACGAACCTGGGATCACCAGCCCCGGGATAAACTACATTCCTGTGGCCGAGGGGAGAGGGCAGGGCTGAAGCTTTTGTCCATCAGTAAAGAGAGGACATGACCAAGATCAGCTTGTCAGCTGCTGCCAGAGGCTAAGGCTGTCATAGGGAACTAGCTTTATCCCAGCAGGTCAGAAGAAGCACGGCTGCTGGCACATGCATACTCACAAATGAGGTCTGCCATGAGAGAGGGGCATTTTCCAGCCACAGTCCATTGAGCACCAAGCCCATCTCCCCAGGACCAATCCTCCAATCACCTCCAGAAAGGTGAAAAAAGAGGGCGTAGGGAGAAAGAAGGAACAAGACGCAAAATAGCAAGGAGAGACAGGACACAGAAAACTCTGAATTTGGCATGAGAAGAACGGCTGAAGAACCATAAATGGGGCAGGTGGAGGAGGAGGTGAAAGAAACAGGTAGAAAACCTCTCACTGGACATAGTGTGAGGGAAGGATGCTGGGAGAGAAAATGCTTGCAGAAGAAATGAGTGGGAAACCCAGAGCAGGAAGGAGGACACTCAGAGCTCGGGTGGCAGGGTCGAGGGGATGGCTGAGGAAGGGAGGGATGTGATGGGACTGGTGGAAAACTGAACAGAGGGGCGAAGGAAAGGGGTCTGGGCTGATCCTGACCTTGTTCGCACCAGGAAGGGTTGGGAGAAGGGAAGAAGGTCCAGAGGAGCACAGCCGGCCCCAGCTGCTCCATCTCCCCTGGGGCAGCAGCAGGGCTGGCCAGGACGCGGTTTTGAGACGTGATGGGCAGCAAAGCTTGAATGCCTAAAGCTCCCAATCAGGTATCACAGCTTGTGTTACAGAGATAAGGCAGCTGTGGCTGCGTAGGGCACAACCCTGTTCACAGCCTCAGACGCACACAGCAAAGCAAAGGGGACACGACTCGCAAAGACGCTCAGCTCTGGTCCTGAGGAAGGGTCTGGAGAAGATGCCTTAATCCCTGGTCCCGCGTGTGACATTGAGCAAAGCACAAAGGGATTATGATTTGCTAACGGAAGAAGCTCTGAACTGGTGCATGAAACTAAAAACTTCTGTGCAACAATAGGTGGGTAAAAAACAATTGTGAATGTATTCAGGATGAATATCTGACTTTGCCCATCACTGACAGTTACCGTAGCCCTCGTGGACTTCACTCCCGTAGGAGAAGCAGTGGCAGAAATGACAGACTGACTTTCTAAACAGCATTTGCTCAGTTGAGGAGAGGCTGGTGCCTGCAGTGACAGGAATTAGATGGCTCACATACTCCCTGCCTCTCTTCCGTAGGGCCAGATTTCAAAAAAAAAGCAGCTCTGCCACTGTTTGTTTTGGAGTCCAAATGGGAGCCAAGCTCATTTATCACCTGGTCTTCAGCATCTCTGGATCTCAGTTGCTAACATGTAAAAAAGCATATTTTCCCTCCCTGGTTCTTTTCTTGGCATGTTTTTTCCCTGCATACACACCTGGATCACAGACTCTATCTGTAAAGGGGCAGCAGCACATTCAGGTAGGGTGTGCCCTCGGAGTTTCACAACACAGAAAGGTCCTCACATCTACTGCTTTTAAATGCAAGAAATCCTTGCAGCCAAGAGGAGATTAATTCTCATAGACGGAAGAATGCTACAGCACACAGCTTCTTAATATGCACCCTGCTGCTTTTAGTGTGTGATGAGACTGAAATACAACCATCAGCAAATGAGGTACTATAATGGGTTAATTTTGACCAACCAGTTACGGTATCTTGTTTGATGATGGTGCTTTTGCCAGTATCTCCACTGCTGCACTGATATTTCCTTCTGCATCAATCAGTGCCTGCAAGTTTGCACTTTGGTCCGGGAAGCCCATGGCACTGAGCTGCTCCATTTGACTCTTAAATCTGGTCTGTGGCTGCTCCTCATCCATCTCCGTCTGACCTTCTACGTCATCCTCGTCTGACGCCAAAATCGCATCGTCCTCAGACTTACTGCTTTGTGTCGAGTTGTCCATGCTTTCCAGATCCAGCTCCCCATGCGAGTCCTGCAAACTAAGTATAAAATCTGGTACTTCTGTTGAGAGGGTCTGTAATCCCAGCTGGATCTGTAGCAGCGCCTGCAGTGCTCTGGGGTTTCTCAGCAAGGACGAAATCTCAGCGTTCTCCATCTCCGGTGGCAGCTGCTGTGCCCATTGGTCTTGAGGTGGAAAATTTCCATCGCTTGATATAGGAGCGCTATTCAGCAGCATTTGTGCTGGGCTGTTGGAGTTTGTTAACGCGGTCTCCAGGTTGTGCATGAGTTCTGGGTTTCCTGTTAGCTGCTGAACCATGCTCTGAACCTCCCCTGAGTTGGGTACCACTGCACCTGCTGCAGGACCCAAACTCAGCAAGGCAAAACGGTCGCTTGCGCTGCTGCTGGCAAATTGGCCGTCATAGTCAGCTGCATTATCACTGACTCCGTTGAACTGCGGAGCCCAAGGGTTGGGCAATGGCCTCCGGTTTTCGGTATGAGCTGGTAGCCTGGCTCCACTCGGGGGTGGGCTACTGTCCAAGGAAGCAAAGGGGTTGTTGCCCAGCTGTGCCTGCACAGCATCCAAGATGGGCTCCTCAATTTCCCTGTACATCTGCTCCAGAGCTCTGTACCCACCAGGGATGCTTTCAAGGTTGTTCATGGCCACATCGTGGTTCCTCATCATCTCTTGCATTACGGCAGGACTGCTGGAGGCCTCTAATATTTCTCTGATAGTCTGTGGGTTGGTGAGAATCTGACTGATCTCGGGGTTTTCTTCAGCCAGCTGCTGCATCTGAGGGTTGGACATGATGAGATCCCTGACGAGATCGGCATTGTCAAGGATGTTCTGCATGAAGGTGCTCTGCACCATCTCGCTTATCAAGCTGTGCATGGACACATCTTGTTCTTGAATGCTACTCACCAAGTCCATCATGTCCGTTGAGTCCAGGCCTAGGAGATGTACACCTGTCACCCCAAGGAGGAATCCTAGCAAAAATGTGTTGTTGGTGATGGTGTTCAGATCCAATCCTGAACTGAGGATCTCAGACAAGAGGTTCTCCATGGTCTGGGCCACTATTTCCTGGCTGGAGGTCAACAGCTCAGATAAATTATGATGGAGCAAGCATGGGTTTTGCAGATCAGCTATGCTTCCCAAGTAGAAAAAGTTGGAATTACTGTGGCTGGGAGGTTGCATCAGGTTAATCGCTCTTCCTTGATCTGCCAGGCCATCCTGCGGTCTCTTTTGGGACCTGATGACCACGTGGATGCTGACTCCGCTGTGAACTCCATGCTGGCTCAAAGTGTCTTGATCCTTGAGGACTCTCCCAGCAAATATCAGGACCAGCAGATCAGGGGGTGTTTTGAAACGCTTGGCAACTTCTTCCTTAAACTCCTGGATGGTGCTGCTCTGAGCAACCTCAAACTGCTCCTTCTGCTTGAGAGTCTTCACAGTCACTTTGATGATATTTGAGGAATCCATGGGGACAACAGGTTGACCTCTTCCCCTTTGCTTTTGGATGTGGTGGCTCTGAGACCAGGACTGCACTTCAGTCTGTTGAAAAGCAGAGGTGCTAGCGGACGGTGGGAAGCAAGAGGGGGCAATGGCTGCCAGCTAAAACAGGGGGGTGGCTGTTGCCCCTGCTATGGTGACAGCTGCTGGGAGGAAGCAGTGACACAGGGACAAGGAGCGCCTCTCCCCACAGTGCAGACCGAATGCACATACCAGCCAGATGTTGCACAGCTGCTCTGCTCGCTCACCACCGGAGCAGTCCCCCCATGTTCCTTGTCCCACTGTGGCCTCCTGCCCACGCAGAACTGCCATACAGCCGCCCCTGTGCTATGACATCACTGCTGATGTCAGAGTGAGCAGCAACGGCCTGGAGAGGGGGCACCTCCCTTGGAGCTGAGCTCGGGCTTCCTCGCCTCCACAGTCCCCAGCCAACCTAGTCCCTGGGGCATGGGAAGGACAACATGGGAAAATCCGGGCTAAGGGGACTCCAGGACCATTTCCATCCGAGACGACCACCACAGCCGGCTGCTTGCGGGCTGGCATCGCCAGCCCCATTGCAAAGCTCCCAGGCACCCACCCTCTCCGCTCCCCCGTTTCAGTGAACACCCCTCTCTCTCCTGCCAGGCTTGCTTCAGGGGTGCAAAGCACCCTGAAGCTTCGCACCCCATTCCCACCAGCTTTTGGGTCCTTTTGTGGTTTTCTTGCCAGCCGTGCGCACCCACAGCTAGGGTCAGCCCCCTCCTCTTGCAGGGTCCCAGCAGTGCAGTCCCCACGCCTGCCGCCTTCCAGACACCCCTGATCTCAGCTGTCTGGGAAGGAAATATCCCTGTTCTTCAACCCGAGCTCAGGAGCACCCTCACCTTTTCAGCCAGGAAACACCACCACCACAGAGTGCACTGGGAGCTTATCTCAGTTTTATCCCCGAGATTGCCCCGGTGCAGATGTTCCCAGGTAAGGGTTATGCAGGCTGTGCAATTTCAATAGACTTTGCATCATCACCCACATTTAATTCCATGTTCACAAAGCAAACACACTCCAGTGCCATTAGCAGAACAAATCTCTCCTTCACCCAGCTGAGAAAGCTGATGTTTGTTTCAAAACAAAGCCAAAAGGAGGTAAATTTGTCTTAGCAGCCCATGTTTTATTTCTTGTTTGTATGATGCTTGGAAAAACTTTTCACGGTCCCCAGGTTGGTGCTCAATTTCTTCATCTGCAAAATTCAAAGACTAACTTTCATGGAGCCAATATAAAAATCCAGGTGCATACCAGCACAGCAGCTTCATTTGTTTAGCCTTTTTTCATAGCTTTCAGGTTATTTGATGTTGATATTAATTTTCTAAATTACAAAAGTTTTCTTTTAATCAAAAATCTTCTGATCCATTTGCAGAGTTCTTATTTCATATCAGCTAATCATGCCACGTTGTAACTCCCTGAAGGACACGGTATGGTTTCTGTTTCCAGACAGCATGCCAAGAGAAGAGCACTTCCAAAGCCCCAGCACTCTTGTTTGCAATAACAAAGACAATTATCTGTTTGGACAGAATACGCTGGCACGCACAGCCGTGCCGGTGCTCCAATGCCAGATTGCTCCCTCTCCCCACGATTCCTCAACCCCTCTCCCCGTTGGGTGCAGCAGCGGTAGCACAGGGCCCCCGTCCCTCTGCATGGTGACCCCACAGCCCTCTCATCATCACCGGCTGCAGATCTGGCTCCTGTTCACTGAGAAGTGATGGAAAAATAGTGCTAAATATAGCGATGGTGGGTTTGATGACTATTTTCTCTGTTGGTTGAGTCAGAGCATGGACATGAGGAACAGGAATGGTCCTCCTGCTCCGCTGTGGACATAGAATCATAGAATCATAGAATTGTTTAGGTTGGAAAAGACCTTGAAGATCATCCAGTCCAACCATTAACCTACACTACCAAGTCTACTCTAAACCAATCAAGGGTAGACTAGACTGAACCATGTCCTCCAGTGCCACCTCTGCCCGTTTTTTGAACCCCTCCAGGGATGGTGACTCCCCCACCTCTCTGGGCAGCCTGGTCCAATGCTTGACCACCCTTTCCGTAAAGAAATTTTTCCTAATTTCCAATCTAAACTTCCCCTGGCGCAGCTTAAGCCCATTTCCTCTCGTCCTATCGCTAACTACGTGGGAGAAGAGACCAACACCCACCTCACTACACCCTCCTTTCAGGGAGTTGTAGAGAGCGATCAGGTCTCCCCTCAGCCTCCTCTTCTCCAGGCTGAACACCCCCAGCTCCCCCAGCCGCTCCCCACCAGCCCTGTGCTCCAGACCCTGCCCCAGCTCCGCTGCCCTTCTCTGGACACGCTCCAGCACCCCAATGTCTTTCTTGTATTGAGGGGCCCAAAACTGGACACAGCATTCCAGGTGTGGCCTCACCAGCGCCGAGTACAGGGGGACAATCACCTCCCTGCTCCTGCTGGCCACACTATTCCTGATACAAATATACATCAGTGGGATCTGGGGAAAACTGACACCTTGGAGTCAACGCTGCTGCGAGATCTCACAGGCGTACTGCAACAAGCAGAGACCCTTTATCGTGTGTGCTGCACCCAAATGTAACGGCACAGGGGACCCGCAGAGGGGACCCAGCTCTGAGCAGCACTTGGTGTTCGGAGCTGTGCGGCGCTCACCTCCCATCAGGAGCACAGGGTGGCCGGGCTCTCCCAGGCATGTAAACCCGTCCTGCCTCACTGGCACACGTATCCTGTTTGCAACACAGCTCCATGTTACAAAGGGTTTGCCCGGCTCACCCCTGCTGTGCTACCTGGAGCGACCTAGTTATCTAACGGTTGGGAAATTCCTTCTGGTTTTCATCCCAGATTTATTTATGATGCCTGTATCAATGTGTGCCTAGGTAGTGCCTCTCCTCTAACGAGTCAGGAGATAAATAAATCTGGGATGAAAATCAAAAGGATTGAACTTCCCAAACACTCTAACACTTCCTTCCCCATTAAGGAGGGTCATTAACCTGACTAGCTCCAGTTCTTCCTGGAATTTGATTCCTGGAGCTTGTGAGGGTTGGAGACTGTCCCAGGAACTGCATGCAGCGTGTTTAGATGCTGTCGTTCCTCCTCAGACCTTGTTCATATTGTGGGGGCAATTTGCCAGGCCCAGAGCTGGTACCTGCAACATTTGCAGAGTTTCTGGTATTGCCCAGAGCCCGCAGAGCATCAACCACAGCATTGACTGGTGCTTCCACTGCAAGGAGTGGTAAAACCTGCTCGATCTGTGGCCAAGCCTGCAAGGCCTTTGGGTTAGAGACCACCACCACCATTCCTGAGTTTTGGGTTTGCTGGAAGAAATTTGGCATCCTCTGTGTGATTTCTTGCTGCTGCATGTCCTCAATGCTGCCCACTGGGACCTCTGCAGCAGCAACAGCATCATCTTCTTTGTGGGGATGTGCACGACTTCCCCATCAGCTGGAGGGATGCAGTGACCTGATGGAGCAGGCTGTGGACACCTCCCACCTCAGCCATCCCAGCTCTCACCCCAGAGTCCTTGCTCAGTAACGGGGAGCTCTGTCCCAGCAGGCAAGTGGTGCCGCTGGTAACACCACAGGCAGAGTCAGCGAAGCTGCTGTTGGTACAAACACTGGTGGCACTCAGGGAAGGAGAACGAGGTGCCGATGGTCCCTGGTATCGCTACAGGAAGGCTGGCCTCTCCTGCCCACCCTCTTCAGGGAGCAATTTCTCACTCAGGAAGCAAATGAGTTGTTTCCAACCAGCTCATGTGCTGCACTAGGCGATGCCTCCTGGCACCCGCTGCACACACACGTCAACGGATTGTCACCTCCTGGGGTATTTTCAGGATTGCTTACTGTTCAAAGTTGACGCTGATATCTGCTGGAAGGACAATACAGCAGGGCTGAAGCAACCTAGGAGATTTGTAGATACGTTGATGACAACTTCCTGGCACAGGTGATGAAGAAGCCAACAAATGAAGAGGCTCTGCTGGACCTGGTAATTTGAAACACGGATGAACTGCTCAGGGATGTGAATGTTGGGGGCAGCCTTGGCCACAGTGACCATGGATGGTGAAGGTCAGGATGCTGGGAGGAGGGAGCAGGGCCCGATCTCCTCCAGTGGCATGACCATGAGTGACGGGAAGGGGAACACAGATGGGGCAGGGTGATAGGAAAGAGGTAGGACAGGCACTGTGGCTGCCAACAGGTCTCATCACCAAGCACCGGAGAAGATGATGTAGCTGGCCTCAAAGTGCCAGCTGCCTCTGTCCTTGCTTAGAAGAGCTCTTCCACAGAGAATGGGCAGGGGCATCTCAGAAATACCACAAATTATCACATTGCAAGCATGCACATATGCAGAGCTGGAGGCCAAAACAGGCATGCAGACTGTTTCTCAGTCCTCCACCACTCTGGAAGCCAAAGAGCTCACTGAGAAAACAACTTTGTACCCAGTAACTTCCACTCTCCACATGGGCGTATATATATATGGGTATAGTCACTGCTGGAAAATCTACTGTTGTTCTCATGAGCTTCTCACAGCAGTTAATTATTCTCATTATTCAAAACAAGGCTTTTATTTCTAATCAGAATATGTCTGGCTTCATTTTCCATTCATTCAAATTCATCCTTCTCAAGGGCATTGCAATGATCCTTAGCATCCGATGTTTTCTCCTGAGACTCCCACCCTGCAATGAAGATGCCTCTACAGCTCTTTAAGAATTAATATGTTTTGCACCCTTTATAGATCAAGTATTTTCTCCAGCACTGTTCTGCCTCCCTCCTCTCCAGACTTTTTTGATATCTGTTAAAACACTGTCCCCAAACCAGAGGGCCGGATTGCAGCACCGCTTTCACCGTGAGCAAGCCCACCTGCTCACTGCACTGCATGACTGACATTAACCTGCTCCTCCCTAGCAATTTGTTTTAAGGCTAAAACAGACTGTGGGTTAGTACGAGCCCCAGATAGGTCAGCCAGGCCAAAAGCCACCGGCTTATCCTCCACTGAGCCCAGCAATGGGTAATTTTTAGAGATCTTTAATCTAAAATGTCTCTGGTCAGATGTGATTTATTCCCTGAGCTGGTGTTGCACAAGACAGAGCATCCCCTGGGGTACAGCCCAGCCCTCGAGAGGCTGCACTGAAGCACCCCTGTCTAACAGCCACGAATTGCCAGAGCAGACCTCGGGATCCGTCCCTCTCCCTGCACTTACCTGCTGCTCCGGAAGGGTTTGCTGCTGCCCCTTTCTGCCTTCAGCTAGGGCAGCACAGTTTCAACACACTGCGCCGCTGACCACCGGCAAGAATGTTCTGTATTTATTAGCCAGCAGCTTCACTCCTGCAGGGTTTTAGATGAAATGTCTCCGTCCTCATTAGCCCGCATTAAGCACAGCACACAACTAACCTGTGGGCACACATATGGGAAGCCACCGCACAAATGTAAGCATCAAAATTTCTTGTCTGCAAACCATGAACACTTTGATGTTTGCAAACCACTTTGGCTTGCAGTGCTGTGCCGCGCTGCAGCTCTGGAGCAGACTGGGTTTAGGACATGGTCAAAAGCTGAATGTGTCTGCCCCTGCCTCTCCCTGCCGGCCCCAGAGCCCTCCCCTGCGCGGAGGGGAAGCATTCGGGAGGGAGACGATTCCCTCTTGCTACCACTCTCCCCACCCCATGCCCAAGCACTGCAAATAGTGACTGCACCACAAGGCTGCATTTTGTCCTTCTTCTGAGCATCAGCACAGACGTGTGGGTGGGAAGACGCTGTGACAGACCGCAGAAGGCAGAGTTTTCCTCACCTACTTTATACATCATGCAAGAAAAAACCTTTCTGGCCTCTGGAGATGGTTGGCATAGCTAAGGGGGGCACCCCACTGGTCCCCCAAGAAAGGCATGTCTAAGAGGAGCCGTGCAGGTCAGCTGTGAGGCTGAAGCATCTCCATGGGGCAGGTCAAGGCCCCACACATGGAGCAGGGTGGTGCCAGGGTGGAAATTACCCACCACGGGCTTTTGCTGTGCGGGAGGCTCCTCTGAGCTGGCTGTTGGGCATCTGCAGCCCACCAGGCGTGGGCAAGGGGCCCACAGCTACGGCAGCACACAGGTGATGAAGAAGGAGTTGATGCTTGGCTCAGGGCTTCTGGGCTGAGTGTGGGGGCCAAGGGTCTCTGTGTGTAGCTCGTCTGTGTTCGTCCTTC
The DNA here is from genome assembly GCF_030463565.1 of Pelecanus crispus. Taxonomy (NCBI): domain Eukaryota; kingdom Metazoa; phylum Chordata; class Aves; order Pelecaniformes; family Pelecanidae; genus Pelecanus; species Pelecanus crispus. The sequence continues at coordinate 227,514,958 of NC_134643.1, forward strand.
CCAACGAAAGCTGTTCCTGCTGCCTGTGCAGGAAGCCTGTCCTACTGTCGTGGTTTAACCCCAGCCAGCAACTCAGCACCACGCAGCCGCTCGCTCACTCCCCCTGCCCCGATGGGATGGGGGAGAGAATCGGAGGAGTGAGAGTGAGAAACACTCCTGGGGTGAGGTAAGAACAGTTTAATAATTGAAATAAAATAAAGTAAAATAGTAGTAGTAATAATAACAATGGTAGCAGAGGATGGTTTCGATTCATCAACCTCTGGGTTATGGGCCCAGCACGCTTCCACCCTGCTGAAAGCGGGGCCTCACCATCCTTCTGGCTTTTGGGTTTTAAGCAGGAGGTGTCATTCAATATAATAATAACAGTAATAATAATGTACAAAGCAAGTGATGCCCAATGCAATTGCTCACCACCCGCCGACCGATGCCCAGCCAGTTCCCGAGCAGCGATCGCTGCTCCCCGACCAACCCCCCCAGTTTCCATACTGCCCATGACGCCGTATGGTATGGAATGGCCCTTGGGGCAGTTGGGATCAACTCTCCTGGCTGTGCCCCCTCCCAGCTCCTTGTGCCCCTGGCAGAGCATGGGAAGCTGAAAAGTCCTTGACTGGCACAAGCAGCACTGAGCAACAACTAAACCATCAGTGTGTTATCAGCGTTCTTCTCCTACTAAATCCAAAACACAGCACTATGCCAGCTACTGGGAAGAAAATTTAACTCTCTCCCAGCTGAAACCAGGACACCTACCTAGAGAGGAATTAAAAATATCCCTGCCTGCAATCCCTGCCTGCAACCCCTCCTGCCAGCCTACCTGCTGGAGAGCTGAAGCTTTCAAGGTTTGAAGCAGGAGGTTCTTCGTCCCAAGTGGCAGAGCCGAGGGCTGTGCTTGCGGGCTGATGCCACTCACAGATGAAGCTCCCCGTGGTGCCGGTCTTGCCGCTGTGGTGTAGATGTTGTTGCCTGCTGCTCTTCCCTGCACCTCTGCATGACAAACCCTGCACTGCTCTGTTGCAGACCTGGGGGTCTGCACAAGCTAGGGCAGAGTGTCAGGGTCTCATACAAGCTCTGAGGAAGCGGAGCAAGGAAGCAGTTGACCAGCAAGCCGGTGGCAGGCTGACAGCCCCCAGTCCAACCCAGTGCACAGACTCTGGGCTTCGCCCATGGCCCTTGGGTGCCCAGCTCACACAACCAACGAGACACTGGGCAATGACTCCTGCTTGTGGTCCTTCCCGCTGCACTGTCTCACCTCAGTCCAGCCCTGCAGGCAAGCAGAAGCCATCACTTCTTGAATAACATATCTCAATGTATTCAAAGGGAAAGCATAACTTTGGTGTCCAAGTCCCAGGACACCTGCTCAGCCACGACTGCGGCACTGGTTGAAGCACCTGGACTGCACTCCTCTGAACCTGTTTGTCACTCCATAAATGATGGCGTTTAACATGGGGGAAAAAAGCACACAGAGACTGGCCATGGTGATAAGAGCAGACCTGGGAATACAGTGCCCAAAAAGGAGGAAAACGCTAGCGTGAAGCACAGTACTATGTCCAAGAGATGAGAGCTGCAGGTGCTCAGAGCCTTGAGCCAGGCGTCTTTGGCTGGGAGCTGGAAGACAGTCTGGAGGATCAGCAGGTAAGACGCAGCAATGAGTGTGGCATCCACGCCTATCACAAAAACAGCAATCATGACACCACACCGGACATTCATGGTGACGTCCACACAGAAAAGCCTGGCTATGCCCACACGCTTGCAGTAGGTGTGAAGGAGGAGTCTGTTTCTGCAGAAGGTCAAGCGCTTCACAAGAACAACAATGGGGAAAATGATGGATAAGCTTCTTGCTAGAGCAGCCAACCCTATTGTCCCTGTCATCCTCTTTATCAGGAGGGTCACATATTTGAGAGGTTTGCAGACGGCGATGTACCGACCAAATGCCATAGCCAGTAGGATTGCCCATTCAGCGCAGGAGATGACAAGGATGAAGAATACCTGGGTAATGCAGGCTTCCAAGGAAATGTCCCCAGCCCTAAGCCAGAAGGTGGCCAGAGTCTTGGGCACGGTGGTAGTGGACAGCAGCAAGTCAGAGACTGTCAGCATGGGCAGGAAGAGGTACCTGGGCTCATGGAGGCTTTTCTATGTGTTGTTGATGAAGGACAGCATGAAATTCCCAAGGACAGCAACCATGTACATGAGCATAAAGGGGGTGAAGATCCAGAGGTGAGTCCCCCATGCCAGAGATGCCCATCAGGACACAGGTGATGGGAGCAAAGGCAGTGCAATTGCCGGCTATTGACAGCCTGTTCCTTGCACTTTCTACAAGGCTTCCAGCGACTAAAAAGAAAGGACAAAACAAACTCTAATGTTACAGGTCCTGAGTACGTGTGCTCACAAGCTCACTGACACCACCAGAAGACCAAATCCGTAACAACGTCTAACAGGGTCACAGAACTGTGGAGCAATCCAGGCTGGACAGGAGCTTGGGAGGTCTCTGGTCCAACCTCCTGCGCAAAGCAGGGTCAGCTAAGGGCTTTATCCAGTTGAGTCTCAAAAACCCCCAAGGATGGAGACTGCACAAGCTCTCTGGGCAACCCATTCCAGTCCATGCACTGGGGCTGTAACTCAGTCAAGCCCTGTGCAACCGCAGACCAGCCTTGCCTGCAAACGGAGGGGAGGTGGACGCACTCAGGGCGGTACCAGGGCTTCCCCCTCCGAGCCTCAACAGGGAGAGGCTGTTTGCCCATTCTCTTCTAACCGATCCTGGTGTAATCCAGCTCTTGCCTAACAGGCACTGGGTGAGTGCAAAGGCCTGGCCAAGCACCAGCGCCTGCTCCAGTGAGCTGAGTCGCTCTGCAGGGAGGAAAGCCAGGACAGGCTCACGCGCTGTTTAATCAGGCAGCGGCTCTCCGACACGAAGTCAGGCAGCACGTTGCTGAGCCTTTGGCAGTGACACAGGCTTCCTGCCTCCCACAGCAGGCGCAATTTTAATTTCAACCCTTCCGCAGATATAACACCTTCCTAAAAGCACAGGAATTTGCTCACTCAGCACAAGCAACTGGCCAGTTTCCTGCCCCAGCCACAAACGAGAGTTTTCTGTCCGCAGCCCTCAGGCAGGGACGTGCAGGTGCCGGGGAATCTGCTCTTGCAGGAAGAGATGGGGGGATTTATAGAGCCCTGGAGGACCCACACCCAGGAGCCAGCTCACTTAGCTTCCATCCATCCCCACCCCATCCCAAAATGTAAGTCTTGATGTGAAGAAACAGAAAATTAACACTTTCTTTCCCATTTCAGCTGTTTATTTTCACCCTTTTACGTCGTTCAGCAAGAGCTGTGATACTGGGTAGATGTTTTAGACTCCTCTGTTGCACTTATGTAGAGGAAATTTCTCCAGATGGTGCTCATGATCCAAAGATATCCATGACTCAAAACACAGGCTTTTGCTCTTCTCGATTCATCAGACAAGGCGAAGCATATTTAATGACAGAAATGCTAAAACAAGTAAAGGAAATTCACCCTTTCATATCCCACCTTTGGGAGAAGACCGTGCCGCCTAGTTTCAAGCTAGCACCCCGCATCTGGAACATGCTGGAGCAACGGAGCCGGTGAAGGGTCTGGAGCACAGGGCTGGTGGGGAGCGGCTGAGGGAGCTGGGGGTGTTCAGCCTGGAGAAGAGGAGGCTGAGGGGAGACCTGATCGCTCTGCAGCTCCTGGCAGGAGGGGGCAGGGAGGGGGGTGTTGGGCTCTTCTCCCATGTAGTTAGCGATAGGACAAGAGGAAATGGGCTCAAGCTGCACCAGGGGAGGTTTAGGTTGGAAATTGGGAGAAATTTCTTTACGGAAAGGGTGGTCAAGCATTGGAGCAGGCTGCCCAGAGAGGTGGGGGAGTCCCCATCCCTGGAGGGGTTCAAAAAACAGGCAGAGGTGGCACTGGAGGACATGGTTCAGTCTAGTCTACCCTTGACTGGCTTAGAGTGGACTTGGTAGTGTAGGTTAATGGTTGGACTGGATGGTCTTAAAGGTCTTTTCCAACCTAAACGATTCTATGATTCTATGATTCTATCTCACCTGAAGTCACCGAATGGCCTCCCCTCTGCTCAGCAGACACTCAGAGGAGCTTGTCTGGACCTTCAGCAGTTCCTAGGACCAAAGGCTTATTTTTCATGGCCTTTAACACCACAAAGAACCACTGTTGTCACCCAGCTTCGCCCTCTTATTAACACCATAAAGCATCTGTAAGACGCTTTGCTTTCGTTTTCATTGAAAGGGGGCTGTGAACCAACGCTCAGCCGTTATTGCGGCTGAGCAAAGTTGGATCAAAGTGCTGGTTTCTCCTGATTTTCCCCTCCTCATCTTATCCCTGTCATTATTGCAGCGGTGGGGGAGGTGTTTCACGGGGACTGGGCAGCGCTGGCGTGCGCTGGGGGAAGGAGTCAACTTCTCCTGGAAGCCAGCACGTCTCCAGCCTCCCTTGGTCCCTCCTCATCCCGCCGGGAGCAGTGCAGCATGCACCGAGGGACCCTCCCAGCTCACCCTACATTTCCAAAACTGTGGACCTGGGTGAAGACTTTGAGAGCAAGCCGAGGGAATCATGGACCCGCATGACCCAGCATCGCCCCTGCACAGCTACGGGAATGCAGCGGGACCCTCACATTGGCCCGCTGGCCAAGCAACACCCAAAGTGCCCCCACCAAAGCGCTCCTTCCCTTGGATGCATGAGCTGCTTTGGAGCCACCTCCGCTGGGACTGTAGCCCCCTTCTCAGGTACAGCCTGCACCCCTCGTCCTTAGGAGTATGACTTTGCATTCACCTCTATTAAATTAGCTGTCTTTGCATCATCGAAAAACCTTATTAGCAATGATTTTATACTTGCTTCTACATGACTGATAACAATCATATATAGCATCAGACCCAGCATCCAATCAATCCCTGCTGAATGTCCCCTGAAATATACGGAAAACTAGCTCTCAGTGGGGAGCTATCATTGAAGTAAGACTTTGCAGTTAGCCAAACTCCATTAATACCTGCTTTACTCAATATTTATTTATTTGTTTGTTATAACGAGGTATATATCACAATGTCGTGAAAATAAAGAAAATATTCACGGTTGTATTCAGCCTTCAGGTAACTTTATCACCAAATGTGGAAGTAATCAGAAAATGAAATGACATGATTCTACGGAAGCTAAACACCAAAAATAAGTACTGATTACCATTAATTACATTCTTGCCCTTTTTACACTTTATTGATCAAGTCTCATATTCACTTTTCCATTATTTTATTTGGAGCTAATGTCAAACTAAGCAGTTTCAAATTTCTCCAATAATCCCATTTCTCCTTTTTAATATTAGCACATGTCAGAAAAGGTTTGGTTTTTTCTTTTTTCTTTTTTTTTTTTTTCCCCACTAGTTTTGCTAAGCCTGGGGATACTTGAGGAGGACTTGCAGGCCTGGTGGCTCCTCCACCAGCTCTTCTGGACCCCTCAGGCATGTGTTATCCAGACCTGTTGACTTCCACTTGCCTGAGTCCAGTTCCCAAAGGCTATGGATGGGATGACTCTGCAGTTAGAAATGTGAATGGAAATATTCACAGGCAAAATCTGAATGTAAATGTGCACCACAATATAAAGAAGGTTGAGGTGCACTGGAGACTTTGGGGTTGCTGGACATGTCTGTGAAATTCAGCATAATTTAGTCAGCAGGGATGCACCAGAAATACTGCCTCAGGTGACTGTCGAGGCAGAAGGGAAGTCCCGAGGACAGGGATGCTCTCCATCCCCACCCTGCAGGCACAGTCAGGCTCTGGGAGGACACCTCTGCCTTCCCCCACGTTCACAGACCTAAACCAGGTGCCTTTTCCTTGAAAACAGGGTGGAGGAGGCACCCCCTAGTAAAACTGCCCCTTCATTGGGGTGCGACATTAGGAATGGGGGGACACAGACCCGTGGTCCATCGGTGTGGGCCAGCACCTTAGTCCCAACGCCTTCAAGACCAGCCCCCGCAATGGATCACCCCGGCATTATACCCCCCCAGGTACCACCAGGCTGGCTGGTTGCTTTGTCTACACCCAAATCCAGCGGGCCAGCAGCAGACACGTCCAGGTGGACATACCTCCTAGCTGCCAGAGGGCATGTTAGGAACTTCTCTGAGCTGGAGCTCACACCCAGCTCTAGAGCTAGCCCATTCTGGGTGCAGAAAGGGATGGAGAAGGGGCCTAGAAATTCAAACCAAGAGGCAGAGAGAAGAAAAGGATGGTTCTTGTATTTGCTAGCACCACTACACAGGCTTCAAAACCGTTATCTCAGCTTTCACCAACATAAATGTTATGTCACTGCCCATGCCTGTATTGCTCTAGTAACCCATGCCATCCTCCTCATCCTTAGGCAATGAGCTGGTCACACCTGCCTTTTAGAGTAGATGTGGTCCTACTACAGAAAATATACTAATAACTGGCTGACAGGTGTTACTAGTGAGGGTATGAGTACTTGCAAAACACTTTGAGATACTTGACAGAGGATTACTGATGACAGGTAAAGGCACATTTTTATTGCCACAGCTGATGTTATACCAAGATCTGCTCCCAGTTTTGCTCCCAGTTTCGCTCCCAGTTTCCTTCCTAGTTGGCTGCCCCAAGACAGCCTGGGGTGTTTATACTGCACCCAGAGAATGCCCTGGGGCACCACAGGGCACGGGTGGTGGTGCTGATACAGAGGTGGCAAAGGGCATCAGGAACACCACCAGTTCATTTTCCCTGGGTATTTCCTATGACTGTGCTAATCGGGGTGGGGATTGTACAAGCCCTGCAGACCTTCATGTTGTCCCCAAAGCAACCGCGGTGAATCCTCACCACCCCATCACTCATCACCACCCTGACCATAGCTTCTGCAAACTTCATTGCCTGGTCCTGGATCCCGAAGGGGTTCCCAGGGCTATGCATGATCCAGCCTGGGCCAAGCAAGGACCTGTCAATCAGGTGTGAGTTTTGCCCTCATCCTTGCCCTAGACCGAAAGTGCTTTGGGACCAGGACCTATTTTAGCTTTTTGTGAACCACGATGGAGAGGAATTTGGGAGTTCTGAGAAAGACATCAGCAGATATTCCTGCTATAAACCTTTTAGCTGATTTTGTCCTCATTTCTGATTTTAGAAGAGAGCAATGGATTTATTGGACTACTGTTCCTCCTCTAGAAACCTGCAGAGACCCTGAGCAGACTGTGTAGCGGGGTCAGGGGAACTGCAGTCAGCAGCTTCCCGACTGCCACGACCCTTTGGAGGAGCTGTCAGGGACCTTTGGGGACCAGCAGGGACCTCTAATGCACGAGAGCAAACCAGTCAACCAATAACTCTGTCCTGGCTGCTGAGTTACCATCTCATTTTAGGCAGGGCAGCCTACAAGGATGTGCTATTTATTATCTGCCTGTCTCCGTAGTGGGGAATTTTATTAATTAACTAACATTTGCTAAGACATTATGATGACGGAGGTGAGACGAAGTAAAATCATTAAGCTTTGTTACTCTATTACTCACAGAGCTCTGCAGATGAAGAACAATTAATAAAGCACCATTGTTCGTAAAGAGCAATAAAAATGAATGGAAATGTGGTACTTTAACTCAGAACACTCAAGGCCTTGTTCATGATGAAAGCCCTGCTTGTCTCTGTCTATTCAGCAAAGCATTCAAATACAGCTGAAGAGCATTTTCCTTTAAAGCATACGCTTAGAGCTTGACTAAACACAAACCTGAAGCACGATCTCCACTTCAGGCGCAGGCTTGACTCCTTCTCGGTGCACATAAGCATGAAAAGCTTGCCCCCACATTCACTGAGGACAGAGGAGTGTTTCTTACAGTGACTCCATTGACTTCCACTTATCTCCCAAAGTTTTTGAGATTTCATTTATTTTTGCATGTGCTACGTGGATGCCATGAAAAAACTTCAGTCAAAATCCCTTCCTCCTCCCCAGGAAAGGGTCCTTGCCATCCAAACATGCTTACAAATAGCCTACCACATCAATTGAGCTAAAAAAAAAAAAAAAATAGATCTTTCTAGAGTGGGAAATTAAATGCAAAGTGCAGAAGTTCTGGTTTCGCATCTCATGTGAGTTATTAAGCTAACATTTTAACCACGTTAGAAATATAAATCTTCCTGATCAGCTGGCTAATATCCCATTATGCATGCCCCTTCGGACATTAATTGCTAAGCTAGTGATTCATTGACTCCGGGACATTTGCCCGTGCAGTTTGCTCCCTGACCCGGCTGCCACATCCATCCAAGGAGCAGAGCAGCGCAAGGGCTGTGGGTTTAAAATTGCCTCCTCAGTTGTGTAAAACTGCTCTTGGAAACCCAGAGAAGCAGAAGGATCCGTGCAATGCACTCACCTGGCACAATGACACACAGCCCGTCCCAGCCAAGCTGGCTGCTAAAACGCAGGCGAAAACGTGGGTTCCTGCAGGAATGTGTCGCCCCTGAGAGAGGACGCCCTGAGTGCTGAGGATCGCTCACTGGTTAACACCAGCCCAAGCAAAGTGCCAGCACTGGCCTGTTACTGCCATTCCCTACCCATTTTCCAGTATTTATACCTGGTTTGGAAGCAGTTTGGAGGCAGGTCTTTTGTTTTTCATTTGTGCAGCACCTTCCCAGGGACATCCTACCTCCTACTAGCTCCACAATGAAGATGATGATGGCACTACACTCCTGGGCACTTATAAAAGGGTCCCCGCTCAGGACCATGCTCAGGCTCATGCCACCTCTGAGCACGCACGCTCATTTTAGCTGCACCGCTCTTGTGCTCAGAGTTAAGCACGTGCCTAAGTTCATCGCTGAGGAGAGGTGTCGTGGTTTAGCCCCAGCCAGCAGCTCAGCACCACGCAGCCGCTCGCTCACTCCCCCTGCCCCGATGGGATGGGGAGAGAATTGGAGGAGTAAGAGTGAGAAACACTCCTGGGGTGAGATAAGAACAGTTTAATAATTGAAAGAAAGTAAAAGAGTAATGCTAATAGTAACAGTATAATAATGATAATAATAATAATGATATACGAAGCAAGTGATGCCCAATGCAATTGCTCACCACCCGCTGACCGATACCCAGCCAGTTCCCGAGCAGCGATCGCTGCTCCCTGGCCACCCCCCCCCCCCAGTTTCTATACTGAGCATGATGTCATATGGTATGGAATGGCCCTTGGGGCAGTTTGGATCAACTGTTCTTGCTGTGCCCCCTCCCAGCTTCTTGTGCCCCTGGCAGAGCATGGGAAGCTGAAAAGTCCTTGACTGGCACAAGCAGCACTGAGCAACAACTAAACCATCAGTGTGTTATCAACATTCTTCTCATCCTAAATCCAAAGAGGGGAAGCGATGAAGAAGGTGGCAGAAATAACCGTGTGAGTTAAAGCATGTAACCGAGACACCAGTAAGCAATATCGTTCTTTAATATCGGCAAATTTAGATGGCAGCTCAACTGTTATTAGAGCTGGCCAAAAGGCTTTCAGAAGAAAACTCTTCACAGAGGGTTGCTTTGGCAACAAGTTCTTGTTTTCAGGTAGGAAGGCAAGGCTGGAGGAGACCTTCTGAACTGGCAAACCAGTCTCTTGCAGTCACGAGCTGTCACACGTCTCACCCTTACCTCCCAATCTGCCGTAACCCCTGTGACAGCTGCTGCACAGCCACTCCAGGTCCTCAATGCCCTAAAGACCTTACAGCATCTATTTCAGTCTAAATGTGTTCATGTGCTGCCTATAACGACTTGCTCTCCTGACACATTTTCTTTCTCACAGCTCCGTCTCCTATCAGAAATCACGTGGACTGCTCTGTGTAAATACTCTTTCTTTTGCTAAGAAAGCCAACACAAACACAAATGTTTTCAGGACATTAAAAACATCCAACGATATGAGCAGCTTTTGTAACCAGCTCTGTTATCTTCACTGTTAAGCAAACAGCTTTTAATGAACAGGCTTTCATTTCCCCTGTGCCTGTCACAGGGTTCGCACCTTTGATGAAATCAGAAAAAAAAAAAAAAAAAAGAAAAAAAGAAATGTGTTGAAAGAGTTAAGAACTTTTGGGGGTTTTTTGATCTGAAATCATGAATCTTGTTCTTTCCCTGTTCTTTTGAAGCTGTAGCAGCGTTACTGGGATGACTGGAGCAGAGCAGGGGTTTGGTTGCTGTATCGGTGTCATCTCCTGCGTCATGCAGCTGTGAACAAGCCAGGTCCCAGAGAGCTCTCGTTGCTTCTGCTCTCCATCAGGGACTTTGGGCTTGATCAGCCCCAAGCAGAGCCCTCAGCAAACTGCTGGCTCCCAGCCCTGATGCAGGGCACGACATTTCGTGGAGCCCGGAGCTAGGGAGAGCCGTTCCCCGGCATCTCCAGCGTCTCCAGCCCCTCCAAAGGAGGCACCTCTGAGGTCCAGGCATGCGGCAGCAGCTGCCTTCGAGGCAGCTTCCTCACCATGGGCAGGTCTGAAACAGCTTTGCAGCACAGCCAGGCTGTGGGCTTAGCAAGTGCCCTCCGCCCTCTTGGTCAGGGGAAAAAGGATGTTCAGCAGAAACGGCTGGGTGATCTGCTCCATCTTGTGACTATCGACATGAACACACCAGACCTTTTGTCAGGTCTCACAGCCGACAGAGGGTCAGAGCACTGACATTGCTGTGAGAGCTGGACTGCAGAGCATGAGCCTGCAGAAAGAGTTCCCTAATTGCTGCAATCAAGACTCTGGTTGCTGCCTGGATGAGGAAGAGTTATACTGGCCAGACCCAAGGAAAACCCTGAGCTCAGGAGGAGACCAAAAAGTGCTCAGACTCGAAGTGATGTGAAAGAGAGGAGTGCAGCCGACAGCAGGTATAATGCAGAGAGGAGAAGCAAGCATTTGTCTCAACATCCCACCTAGTAGAACATGAAGGAAAGCATGAAGGAAAGGTGTCTGGGCTCTGGTGCATTCCCTCCTCTTCCTCATCCCAGAGTTCCTTCCCGCAGTGGAAAGGAAACTGCTGCCGCAGCTTTGAAGGATACTGGTGGTTTAGTGCTTAACAACCCCTGGGAGTCACCAGAGCCAGAGGAGCTCGCAGCGGGGCAGCAGTGGAGCTGCTCTTCATCCCTGCATGTCGGCCGAGCCGAGGCTGTGCAGGGAGCAGGCTCAGCTGCTCCTGCGACCGCGCGGCCCAGCCTCCCAGGAGGATGTGCTGAGACCTGCTGCAGCCATCTCTGCTCTCCAGGGCCCCGAGCAAGCACCAAGAGCATCGCCTACTCAGAGTCAACAGCAACTCAAACTGCAATTTTTGCAATGGGCTACAGAAGCTTTGGCATTTAACAGCTGAGCCAGAATGGCCACCAGGACTCTGCTGTCAGGATGAGAAGACAGACCGGTCCCATCTGAGCGTGCGCTGCCCACCGAGTCAATGCTATGCAAAAAAGGACCTTTGTGCTTTGGTGATGAGAGCTAGGCAGATGGGAGTATTGCTGCAACTGTTCCATGGGACCGAGAAGCTCCAGCCCATTCCTGCTGTAGTCCAGGCTGCAGGAACCAGAAGACTCCTGACAGGACTGTGGCCGCTGGTGTCAGTGTCTCCACGGTCCTCCACATGCAACAAAACCCCACCTCAAAAGCAGTGCAGAGCACACTGACCTTCCAGCAGCGACCTGAGATTCTGGCAAGCTTCCCCCTGAGGTCCCCAGTGCTGCCTCCACTCCCTTCTCCCCATGGGCCTTTACGTGCACCTGGGACACTTTAGCAGTGCTGGTGCTCGCTGCACTGGGATGAGTGTCCCCGCTTTCTGACCTTGCCACTCATGAGATTCACCAAAGCAGAGACAGCAGATGAGTTTACTCTGACAGCCGGCACTGCTGTCTTTGCTAGGAAGGGAAAGGTAAGGAAAAGGGCTCTCCTTGCTGGTCAGATTGATGATTAAGTTAAACTCAGACTATGCAAGGAACTGTCCTTGCTGCTCCTCCAGCAATAGCTAGTGCTCACTCTTCATGTCTGCACTGCTTTTCCCAATTGTCTGAGGCAGACTGACACTGACTCCAGGTAGAATAAGGTATTATTGATTCAATACACCAATGAGAGGAACAAGAAAAAGTTCAACAAAGCTATTTTGGTGTTGAAGGAGAAATCAAATTTACAGCAACGAAGTGGTGGGTAATCAGCCAGCCGTATGGGCAGAAAGGGATCTTGAGGTGCAATGTACTTCATGCTGAGCACTGCTCAGCAGCGCAGCGTTCTTGCAAAGGCAGAAAACATCCCTGTGAGGTTTGTTGGATGTAGGAGACCATTGTCCCTTTGCACCCCACTCTAGAGGTTTGAATTCAGTTTTGGACATCATGATTTAAGGGATATGGTTCCCTTTAACAAGGGACAATAAAGCCTTTCCCGACCTCACGGGGCTCTTCAGCATGTAAACACCTTCAGCAGCAAGAGGTGCCAGGGTCCCTCAGCAGTGCAAGCTATACCCATGAAGAGAGGAGGACAGACCACCATCTGTGCCGTGGTAAACAGCACTTTGCCCATCCAGCTATGGTTCAAGTACCAGGCTCCGGTCTGATGACCGATGAGGTGTTCACGGTCTATGCACTGAGATAACAGGTGAAGGAACAAACAGAAACGAAGCTGTAGGACAGCAAACAAAATCAGCAGCAGTAGGTGATGGTAAATCGGCAGATGTAAGAGCCTTGATGCTCCTCAGCTGAACTCTGCCCAGGCTCTGCTAGATGGACCGTTCAGGGGCAGCATCTCTAGGAGAAAACCAGCAGCAATGAAGGGGCTGATGACCCAAGCCCACATTTCCAGAAATCCCACCACCCTCAGCTTCTCTTGAACCTCTCGGGCAAACCTGTTCCTCCAGGGCGAGAAGTGCTGCAGCGCTTGCTGCTGCTTTCCAGATCCTGTCCCACGTCCCGCTTCCCGCCAGCAGCACTCAGCACCTGCTCCCCCAGCCGGGGCAGGGGCACTCCCCCGCGGGGCAGAAGAGGCGGATGACGCGCTCCCGGATCTGCCTTGTCCTCACCCCGTACACAATGGGGTTGAGCATCGGTGGGACAACGACGTAGAGGTTGGCCAAGAGGATGTGAACGCGACTTGGGATGTGGTGGCCAAACCGGTGCGTGAGAAAGGAGAAAAAGGCGGGCACGTAGAACATGAGGATCACGCAGAGGTGGGAGCCGCAGGTGCTCAGGGTTTTGAGACGGGCCTCCGGGGACGGGAGCCGAAAGACCGCCCTGAGGATCAGAGCGTAAGAGACAGCGATGAGCACGACGTCCAGGCCGGAGGAGAGAAGAGCCGTTGTCAGCCCATACCAGACGTTGGCTTTTATGTCGGCACAGGCCAGGCGGGCGATGCCCATGTGCTCACAGTAGGTGTGGGGCATGACGTTGTGTCCACAGTACGGCAGCCGCTTCAGGAGGAAGATGGGTGGGAACATGATGCAGAAGCCCCGGACAACGGCAGTCACAGCTATTTTCCCGATCACCGAGGGGGTTAAGATTGAAGAGTACCGCAGCGGGTCGCAGACAGCCACGTACCGATCAAACGCCATCGCCAGCAGAACGGACGATTCCACAATGAAACTGAAATGGGTAAAGAACATCTGTGTAATGCAGGCGTCAAAGGAAATTTCCCTGGCACTGAACCAGAAGATCGCCAGCATTTTGGGCACCGTCGTGGTCGAAAGCATGAGGTCAGCAACCGCCAGCATAGCAAGGAAGAGGTACATGGGCTCATGGAGGCTCCTTTCCATGATGATGACAAAGAGGAGGACAGAGTTGCTAAACACCGCAGTGATGTACATCAGGCAGAAGGGGACAGAGATCCAGATGTGGGACTCTTCCATGCCTGGGATGCCTGTCAGGACGAAGGTGATAGGATCAAAGCTGCTTTCGTTGAGCTCATACATGGTGCTTCAGTGCTCAGTGTCAGCCTGACTGCTCTGTGCAAGAAAGAGAAGGGATAAATAATGCTGGTGAGCCTGGTGTTAGCACATGACCATCTACAAATGTGTACAAATCAGTGCATACAAGTCCTATTCTGCAACTGCCTTCCAACCTGAGCCGTTTCTGGAGGCTGAGGGCTTGACTCACTGTGTTTTGCTGTACAAAGGAATCTATTCGTTCTTTCCTATCAACCCTACAAACTGTAAGAAAAACATCTTCTCTGTCCCTCCTTTTGCACTGCAAAACAGGCCAGGTCCTTTTCTGTCTCAGCTTTATCCACTGTCACAAAAAGGCTTGTAAATTCCTAATTGCTTGCCTTGTCACTGTCGGTGGGCTCTATATCTGTGTGCACCCGGAAAGCCGTGCGTCTTTGTCAGGACTGTGTGTTTCTTCAGGGAGATGAAATAATTCAACGTCTTGCTCTGCGCAGATCAGTGACAAGTTCATTTCTGAGAGCTCCGTGTACAAACCATTAAGACAGCAATACAAACTGTACCAGCACCAACACTGATAAGCGCCTTGCTGACATTCCACTACCACCTCTGAAGGCTGTGACCACCCCTGAAACTTCTGCTGGAGATGTTACTCCCTGCATTTCCAGCTGTATAAGCATGGTCACCTGTTTGCAAACACTGCACAGTGCCTTTTGTGCCTCTTCTCCATCCCACAGGGATTTCAGAGACCCAAGCACTGGCAGACACCAAGGGGGAAATGGGAGAGCTAGGCTGGACTTTCAGCCCATGCCCAGACTTTCTGAATGCCCTGGAGCAACTCTCTTCCCTGGAAGATTCCCTGCCTGCCCAGGGAGATGCTATTTCATGCCTTTACCTCTCCACTGTAGAGAGGGGCTGAACAGCATGATCTTTGGACAAAGAAATGCTGGCCCGAAATACAAGGCAACAAGCGCTGTCAGGGCGGCCAAGTCATGGTAACGCTCTGGAGAGAGACCCCAAGCGCAGACCTCTGCACTGATGCTCAGCCGAAACGGCGCCTTTCCAGCCTCTGAGCTCAACCTCCTGCCCTTTTCCCAGTTCCCAAAGTGCCAGGGCAGCCTGAGCGCAGCGCACAGCACCACGAAGGGCTGATCAGCCTGAGGGTATTTTTGCAGATTTGAATAATGTAAACGAGCCAAGCCTGCAGAGTCCTCTGTGGACCCTTTGCCATGACAAGGGCTTTGAGGAGAAGGAATGACGCAGGACTGCTGGTTTTGTGTGCTTCCCCCCATTTTGCCCCCGTTCGTAGCCCCACCCCCATGTATTATACTCCAGAAAAAGCCTAGGCCAGGGTTGGGATGCAGGAAAATTAGTTTGATTTGCACCAAAGCTAAACCTTCGTTCTTCAGACCTGTTTGCAGGCTGGTTTATTTGTATTGCAAAGCGCAGGTATCTGAGTGCAAGATGTGTTTGCATTTCTAAGTGTTTCCATTAAGAAGGATTCTTGTCCTCTGTGAACAAAAAATCCACTGAAAGCATCAGTCAGTATGGAAAAGATCTTCAGCTCATCACGGATATTTATCTAATTGCCTCTTCCACTTCTAAAACCACATAATTCAACAGAAGTGAATAAAGATAGGCTAGGTCTATAATTGTAAATTAAATCAGCCTGGGAACATTCCCAGCTACCGATGCCAGCCAGTGCCTGACTGCATACGGTTTACAAAGCAGTTCAGCAAGACTTTACACCTCCACTTCTTAGTGATATGGAAATATATTTCTCTCACCTGCAGCTTTACTTCCTTTCATTCTTTTCAGACAAGCAAGCAGTGCCCCAAACACCAGTGTTTAATATAAAATATGACTCACCAAGGGCCAGCCCCAAAGAGGAACGAGGAACCTCAGCCCTGATCAGTGCAGAGCTGCAGGGGAGTGCAAATCCCTATCGGTGCTGCCGAGGGCTGGGGACGTTAATCCTTCCCCCTCCTGAATCTCGGAAGGAACATCAGCCCCGTCGACTTGTGGAAGTCTAAATCGCTAATGCATTAAAGATTAACAGCAGTTAGCACTCCCAGGTGACTCAAGATATTTCCTGCTTTTCTATCATTTGCATTGCAAGTGTTTTCACTCCGTCCCTGCCTGGGCACCGGCTACATCTCCTGACCGTGGCGAGGCCTGAGAGGGAGACCAGCACAGCACGCTGCCCGGGCACGGCTCCCAGGCTCCAGAGCAGCAGCTCTGATCTCCGGGAGGGTTTTATCCCCCACATGCTGAAGCCTGCCTTGTTATACCAGTGAAACCTCCCAAAACAGCCTCTGAGTTTTGCTCGTGCTGCCGTGTGCCTCCGTGGGAAGGGTTTCTCTGCCTGCCTGACTCCAGCCCATGGTCAATGATCTACAAATAACGAAGCCTATGAGTGGCTGCGAGCGCAGAGCTGCCTCGATGGCGTTGCAAAAGAGAGAAGGCTGCAGAGATTTCTACCCAGATTGAACTGCTAGTCTGAACTGGCATCAGCTGGAAAAACAGAAACACCACAGCTGCGTAATTTATAATATGCCGTTATTGCAAAATAATTTTTAAAGTACATGATGGTGGCAAAAAAAAAAGAACTGAAACGATAGCTCTGTCTGCTCAAAGGATGCGAAAAATGAATTAAAGTCTGAAAATACTTTGCCTGCAACAACCTGCTGAAGATCCATCAATGCAGCAGAAAAAAGGGTCTGAATACCTAAGACTATGAATTAATGATTTTTTTTTTCATCCCAGGACCAAATCAAAATGATTAAAAGTAATTGTATTTTTTTTTGATGGAACAAAGGAGTATGAATTCTATATAACTTGGCCTGCAGTGAAATGTTCATCATTCCACGATTTCTTGTTTTGTTTCAGTGCTGTAGTGCCTCAGGTTCAGAAATAATATGTAACCAATACAGGCAGACAGAAAAGAGCCGTCTCTCTGGTTTTTTAGCAGTCATACACAAGCATGGATCGTCTCCCTCTGCCAAACTGCCCTGCCCATCGTGTGCTCAGCCCTCGCTGCCCGAGCTCCAGATTTTATCTACCTGGAAAACACCCAGCGGGTTTTTTGGCTGCTGCTTGTGCCATTAATAACAGCAACCACACTCGGTCCTGCCCGAGTCCCTGTCAATATGTTTGCTCAGGAAGGTGGATTTGCTTCTGAAATATTGCAGCAATTCCCAGTTTAACATCTGCCGCCCAAGAGGGGCCAGATCCCTGCAGCACCCGCTGGAACAGGCAAGGACGCACGAATGCCCTCGGGTCCGGGGGCTGCCCGTGCCCCCGGGGCGTCGATGCCAGCCCGGGGCGATGGAGCCTGGTGCTTCATCGGGGCTTTGGGCGTCCTTGCTGCTGCAGCGGGGAGAAGCCCTGCAGTGTGAAGGGCAGGGAGCCTGCAAACGGGGGCGAGGTATCCCCAGGGAATTCAGCGTGGAGCCACGGCGGGCAGGGCTAAGCCTTGCCCAGGCAGGGCTTGCGCTTCTGCCGCGCCGGGCAGCTCGAGCCCACGGGACGTGGAGCATCCTCCCGGGAGCAGGGAGCACCGTGCCCTGCAGAGGCTGGCCGGGGGCTTTCCTGTACGTTAATGCTGTCGTTGGCCGTACGACGGACCACAGCACGAGGTGTTTGAGGTCGTCACAAGAAAAACTCGGTTTCTGTGGGAATGGTCCAACGCTCCTGACTTCCTCGGTGTTTGCAGGACCCAGGACAAATCTTGAGGAGGGTCTGTGTGCCAGAAAACCCACCCGTTTTCTGTCAGACGGTCTGATAATCATTCCCCCATCAGACAATGCCTTGCGTCCCGGCACCTGCAGGGGCTGGAGATCTTTCCAACCCACGTAGAACGTTCATCTTATCAGCCTATGTTTTTTTTTATTTCCTTTTCATTTCTTTCGCTGTGGTTTCTACAGAACAGAGCTGGCCCAAAGCCTTTCGGACCAAGGAAGAGCTGTTCCACTTCTCAGCTGTGAGAAATGGGGAGGGAGGAATTTGGATTTCACAGATTTCACATCAGAGGGTATTTTTAACAAAAGGTGGGGTACTCTTTAGCCACACTCTAATTAAAGAGGAAGCTGAAAATTCAGGTGTCTTCCCAAAAAATGCCTCTCTCCCTCCTGCTAGTGAAGGACAACACGTCTCGGGAGGACGCTGCAAAAATATTAAAGCTACAGGTTAAAAATGTTTTCTTCTTGCCAAAACCCGTACGCATAAGGGCAGACACCAGAAAAGAGAAGAGCCTGGCTCGTCCTCTGCATCCCAGGGACCCAGCAAACAGGGGGAACAGCCGAGCCACGGCTGTGCCTTGACGGCGGATCCAGCTCGCCAAGGGCAATGCCAGCGAGGAGCTGCAGCCCAGGCGGGGGCTGCAGGCACAACCTGCCCTCCTGGCAGCGCAGCCCCGGCTGCCCGCACGTTTCTGTTTAAGCAGTTGCCCCAAAGCTGTCGTGCACCGAGCAATACGCACCAAAGAGCTGCCAGCGCTGCGTGGGTAGGATTGCCTGTTCCACCCCAGGTATCTGAAAACCCTTTCTTTACGCTGCAATTATTTGTCGTCTGGAAAGGAGGAGATGTGATAACAGCCTGCAAACGTGTGACAGATTACTGTGAACAGGCAGGGGTGCTGCCGGTCCTGGGGGAGGCCAGAAGCAAAGAACAGTATTTATTGCTGGCATCAGACACTGGGAAAACATTAGGAAGTTAAATTCACGGGTGAGCAACTTCCAGGGGAACTGGAGTCTGCCTCTCTGAGGATTTAAAATTAGGTCAGGCAAACGCCGATCAGGAATGTCATAAAATTGAAAGCGGAGACAAACACAAGTCAGAGGTCTCCACCCTGGAAACTCGTGTTTTGGCTGCCAAGCAAGCCAGGCACAGAAAGGCCGGAGAGGCAAGCTCTCTGTGCCAGCCCCTTGCCGTCTCTGTTCGTTGAACGTTCTCCGACTCTGTTGTCGCGCTCGCCGGGTGCTGCCTGATGAACCGACTCACCAAAAGCATGCGGGTGGCCTTCGAGGCAGAGTCCGAGGCCAAGAGAGCATCACCACTCGATGTGCACACCCCGGACAACGGAGCCTTTCCCTCCCCTACGGCAATGAGGGCAAGGGCGTAAAGATCTGGAGAAGAGCAGCAGAAAGCATCGGCGCAACCCCGCAAGCGGACATAGTCCAACGCGATCCCTAGGAACTGGCTTGGCTTCCAACAGTGCATTGGGCATTGGTGGAGCTGCGGGCGGACACCCAAAGCGGGGCATCCTAAGTCAGCCCCTTGAAAGCCACGGGCTACGCGTGGCTGGGCTCCGGGGGTCCAGCCGCGGCAGGGGCTGCAGCAGGGCAAGTCCACCAGCGCCCACGCCTTCTCCCGCGTGAGTGGCGGAGCAGGGATGCGCATCCTGCGTTTTTTCTGGTTCTTCCACGCCGGTGACAGGACTGCAGGCGAGTGAGCAGGAATCGTTGAGTCTGTCAAGCTGTAAAGGCAGCAGATTCACCCAGCCGGCTGCAGACAGCATCGTCTGAACCACCTCATCCCCCAACAGCTGGCAGAGAAGCAGGGCACAGTCAGGGACGGAGCCGCTGTCTGCAGGAGGAGAAGATTAATAGCTCCTGAAGGTGCTCATTTTCCTCCACTGGTGCCTGAAATGAATAGTTCAGGAGAAGATATTTTAAGTTAAGTGAGTTCAATCTGTCTCAAACATTCACGTGCATATACGGAAGAAGGTTGTGTTCACTTTCCAAGCTTTTCCCTAGAAAAATGACACCCTGAATCATATCCTCTGTCATATTTAAACAAGCCACCGTTTTAAAGACCAGAGGGTAATCTCACCAGCAGTAAATGGGAATTATATTTATTCCAGAAACTATTGGGCAGTCATTTATTTCACTTCTTCAAAGCATTTTAGTAGCTAAAGTATTTCCAATCAAGTGCAACAGTAACCTCATTTTACAGAGTAATCTGAATACCTTTTCCGTGCCATGTAAAATTAATTCATGTGAAACACTGGGGGTTTTTGGTGTTCCCATTATTTCTCTGAACTCTGGTATGGCAAATGATGGAATGAGGGAGTACACAACCTCTTCTCACTCCCTTAAACTTGCTTTGCTTTGCTTTTCCTACAACGCTGTGTCACCGGGACGCTGCAGGGCTGCACCGCGCACCCAGCAGCAGTGGGAAGCTCTCCTCCCAGCTTTAGTTCTGCTGGCTGATCTGCTCCCTCAGCTGCAATGCTTCACTGCAGCTGGCTTCAGCCTCAACAACACCAAATTAATGGGTTGTTTCACTCAATTCTTAATATAATTGTTAAATTTCTTGCCTAGCAGGGATTGCAGAGACTACAACAACAGGGGGATTCAAAAAGAAGCTACAAAAAGTAGTCATCTCCTGTGAACAGGTTCCTGATTAAAGCCCACTGACCTGGAGGCAAAGGCGGATGGAATCATCCTGCACGGCAGGCATGGGAGACGAGAGGCTGTGCAGGGGGAGGGCTTGCTGGGGGTGCTGCACCCCAAACTCTTTACCCCCCAGGACTCAAGGTGGGGTCCCTAGGAGGGCTCCTGGGCCCCAGCCCACTCCAGCAGAACCTACTCTGGCATTTAAGGATATTTCTCTGTGTCCCTGGCAAGGCGGATTCAGGGTTTATGAACCTTCACACACACTTATCTCTGGTGCAAACCTGCAACCAGGAGAAAACGTGCCTGAGGAACGCAGCTCCTGGCTCCCTGTTTTCAAGCATTTCCAGAACCCGGAAACAAACAACTTCTTGCTCCGCACCTCCCGCTGTCAGCAGACCTGTGCAGGGGTGCGAAGTGCTGCCAAGCCCGGGCTTTGTTGCTGCGTTGGTCGGCATCTCCCAGCAGCTCGGCTGTCAGCACCGAGCAAGCCATCTTCCTCCAGTGTTCGCTGTGGAGCATCGGAGCTCAGGCTTAGCCGGACACAGGGCCGGAGGACACCAAGACACGATGCCAAGCAAAGCAACATCTCCTCCAGCAATTCTCACTCCAAAGCCAGCTCTGGGAAACACCTGGGGGAAAACAAATGCAATCATCTCCTTCCCTGGAGCACACTCAAAACCAGTTGGTGACCCTGGGTGTGCCCGGGGCCCCGTTCCCATTGCAATGCACTGAATAAAGCTCCAGATCAGCCGTCCCAGGCAGCTACGGCTCCTTCGACAAGCCTGGCAGGCTCAGCTGGTGTCTGCACTGAGGGCTGTTAGCTGATGGACGCAGCTGCAGTACGGAAACGGGCTCCGTTCTACCGTACCTGCTGCGGGGAATATCTTCCAGATCACGATTATTTTAGCTCACAGCCCTTTAACATGGGATGGGCTTGGGCCTCCTGCTTGACACCACGCTCTCTGAACACGTTCCCCGCACACCACGCTCCCAGCAGCAAAGCCCAGGACTTATTTTATTGCGCTTCTGTCCTCCCCTGTCCCTGTAGGTGCCTTTGGATGGACGTGCACAGCCATGGGGGTGCACGGGGCTCCAATGGCCCCGGCAGCCAGCGAGGGGAGAGTGGAGAGGAGCGGGCAGGATGCACAGGAGCCATCACAGAGCCCCTCGCCCCGCTGAGCATCCCCCCCCCCCCGACCAAGCCTGGCCGGCACGGGGGCTCGGTGCTGCCTCCCCATCGCTGCACACAGCCGGACGCGCACACGCAGCATTCGGGTGCCTCGGCCCTGCCTCTGTCCTCACCTCTGGCGGGTGCCTCCACAAGGTCCCGTTTCTCACTGTAGGGTGGGACAGGAGGCTCGTCTGCAAGGATGCACAGCTCGTTTGTCCTGGAGGGGATTCGACACAATTTTTTTGGCCAAAATGAGGCGGAAGCAGGCTATAAACGTCTAGTGAGAATATGGGGAAATCAAGGGGAGGGGGCGGGCAGGGGTCTGCGTTGCCATTTGTGGGAAATAAAGATCTCAGCAGCACCTTGAACGCGCTCTTGCTCTGCCCCAGACAAGGGCCAGGGGCGCGCAGGCAAATGCAGCTGGGCAGAGGGGCATGGAGAGCGATATTCCTGCCGGGGAAGTTAACCCGGAGGGCCGGGATCCCTCACCCACCGCAAGCGTGCGCCGCGAGCCTCGCGAGCTGGTCTGCAAAGCGCCGCGCGCCTGCTTTAGGCCGTTTCTGTTCAAGCCGATGGAGAAAGCTCTGTGCTTGCTTCTCGCCTCTTGGAAGCGAGCGCAGAGAAATACTGTGGCCAGCTGGAAACCCTGCTAACTATAGTGCTCCGTGGGAATACACGGTGACTATTTCCTGACACTCTTCACCTAAAGAGCAACGCGCAGATGGCGAGATACGTAACTGGGGGACGATGCTCCCGCCAAGCACAGGCAAGGCTGCCACGGGAGTACAGCTTCTGGGTTGTGGCTCGACCTGCGATGAAATCTCCCCTCATCCCTCCCAGATTTGGAGAGGGTCTGAGCGAATCTCCCAGCTCATCACCTCCCCAGGCTGGTACGGCCGGAGCCAGGCTTCACCTTGCAGAGGGAGATAGGAGTGTTTGAGGCTCTAGGCTGATTAAAAAAGCAAGGATGTTGTTATCTTCCAGGCTTCTGGCAGCTCCCCTGGTACAGAGAGCCCTGCACCAGCCGAGTGTGGCAAACAGGTGATCAGCTGGCATCAGGCTCGGGGTGAGCGGTGAGCCGTTCAGCCTTGCAAAACGTCCGTACAAGAGGGACCCGGCAGAGCCAGCGACTGCCTGCGCTCCGACGTTCTCCCTGGCACCGTGACAACACGAAACAGAAGTTTCGCCTTTAAAATCCCCTTCTTTTTGGTAGGATCTTCCATGCAGGAAATGAATGCATCCCGTTCATCACCGCTGGTCTGACATGGAATAGTGTCAGAAGGGTCAACACTCGAGCAGCGCCCTGCGACACCCAGGGACGCTGATTCCCCCGCCCCAGCCCCTCCATCCCCATTCCCCCGGGCCACATCTCCCTCCTCCCCCAGAGCCAGGGAATGCCTCCCCATGGCTCTTGGGGTAAGAAAGGGGCTGGAGAGGGAGGCCCTGGGCTTGCAGAAGGATCTAGGATCCTGGGAGGGCAATAGCTTTTCAGCAGGGGATCATAACACTCACAGTAGTCATGGAAATTTTCAACGGGAGCCATGCAAAGAATTGGAAAAATTTCTTTTGTCTCTCTTCTTACACATTGTGCATTTCAAAATGCATCATTCAGATTCCTCTCACTTCTCATTTTAGGAAGGAATTTGTATAATGCTGAGCCATCCAAGGCAAAAGTTGGGTTTCCTCCCGGTAGGCAGCAATTCCTCCTGCAGCCAGTAACCGCGTCCCATCCTCGCTGCCTGCTCTGCCAGCACCGAGCCACCGCGCCCGAGCAGGGAGCAGGAGCTGTACCACAAATGGAGGGATGTGCTGCTGCTACGCTGCAAACACGGGGCTTAAACGAGGGTCTCTGGCTTTCCTCCCTGCCCTGGGACACTTCCCACCACGGGCCAGTTTCCAGCTGCCCCCCTCTGTGGCCACTGCCTCCCTGCATCCAGTGCCGTGAGCACCCTGGAATGAGTGGCCGGGTGTTCCCAGGAGACACCCAGAGCAGCCCCCAGCCCTGCCCCAGACACGTGCTGCAGCACCCCACACCAGCACGGGTACCGGGAGGCTTCGGTGAGCAGGAGCCTTCCCTGGGGGGATGCAGCGTGCATCCTTGGGGGATGCCCCAACGTCCAGCATCCCTGGGGCTGCGGGGCTGAACGGGGGCCCTGGAGCAAGGATGGCACCCCAGAAATAGAGGATGTGACCAGGAGGAGCAGCATGCAGCGGAGGCCCCTGCTCTCCCAGGCAGCTGGGTCACCACAGGGGACTTCTGTGGGGCTGCTCTGGGAAAGGGGAGCGTGTGGCTCGACGAGTAACGCGCCTGAAAAGCTCACTGCGGTGCTGCAGCCTGCGCAGAATAGGCGAGACGTGGACGGCACCGTTCATATGAGACCAGAGAAAGGCTGAGCGTTCAGGAGAGTGAACTGTAGAGGTCTCTGCGAGGCAAGAAATGCCATGGATCCCGCAGCCCCAGCCGGGAGGGTCCAGCCGGGGTGCTGCGCTGCGAGGAGGACCAAGGGAGGAGAGGGCGAGGGATGCTCCGCAGCCTGGCAGAGCGGGGATGGGAGCCCGGGTTTCCAAGGCATGTTCTGACGCAGCCCCTCACCGAGACCCCCATCGTCCTCTCCAGATAACTCACATTTACACGACAGCTGGAGCAAGCTCTGACTTTATCAGAGATTTAAGAAGCACCCAAACACTGCCAAAGCCCTTTGGCTTTCGTCCATGCTGCTGCTTTACCATGCACCACTACCAAATGGTGTGGCTCACACTCACACACGTGTGTGCATTTAACATGGAAGATTGGCACATGGTTTAACTACAGACAGTTCAGCCCTCTGTCCTGGTTTCGGCTGGGATAGAGTTAATTTTCTTCCCAGTAGCAGGCACAGTGCCGTGGTTTGGATTTAGTAGGAGAAGAATGCTGATAACACGCTGATGGTTTAGTTGTTGCTCAGCACTGCTTATGCCAGTCAAGGACTTTTCAGCTTCCCATGCTCTGCCAGGGCACAAGGAGCTGGGAGGGGGCACAGCCAGGAGAGTTGATCCCAACTGCCCCAAGGGCCATTCCATACCATACGGCATCATGGGCAGTATGGAAACTGGGGGGGTTGGCTGGGGAGCAGCAATTGCTGCTCGGGGACTGGCTGGGCATCGGTCGGCGGGTGGTGAGCAATTGCATTGGGCATCACTGGCTTTGGATATTGTTATTATATTGTTATTCTTATCATTACTATTTTACTTTATTTCAATTATTAAACTGTTCTTATCTCAGCCCAGGAGTGTTTCTCACTCTCACTCCTCCGATTCTCTCCCCCATCCCACTGGGGCAGGGGCAGTGAGCGATGGCTGCGTGGTGCTGAGCTGCTGCTGGGGCTGAACCCCGACACCCTCCCCTGCAGAGACTGCCTGTGAAAGTGCAGCTGAGCTGCTGCAGCTGAGCTGCTCATCACCCCGGGGACGGCGGTGACAGGAGCAAGCCCGGCAGTTCAACAGCGAGCGGGCAGGGGTACAGGTGGGTACAGCCCATGCTCCCTGCCCCAGCCTCACCTGCTCGCTTTCCCAGGCTGAGCTCAGCCGGCTCCCACCGCAGCCCGGGCAATCACGCGGACACAGCCCCCTGTACCATTGTTTCCAAGGTGGTTTTAATAATTTTTATTTATTGCACAGGCCCTTTTCCTCCCAGCACATGCAAGGGACTTTCCTCCTCCCTCCTCGATGCAGCCCAGTACAGAAAACCTGACATCTGGCCTGGATTGGACTTGCCCCCGCCGCTGCTGGGGCTCAGCCCCATCTAAGGAGAGCTCCTCTGGGCTGGTGCTTTTGAAGTTTCTCTGCCCCATCCGCATGGCAAGCCAAGCACATCCTTAACTCAGGGCTGCACACTTTGCTACCAGACAGAGGACCCTTTGCGCTGGCGGAGGATGCTCCCCACATCCCGTGGAAGGTCATGGTTCAGCCCCAGGCAGCAGCTCAGCACCACGCAGCCATCGCTCACTGCCCCTGCCCCGATGGGATGGGGGAGAGAATCGGAGGAGTGAGAGTGAGAAACACTCCTGGGCTGAGATAAGAACAGGTTAAGAATTGAAATAAAGTAAAATAGTAATGCTAATAGTAACAGTATAATAATGATAATAATAATAATGATATACAAAGCAAGTGATGCCCAATGCAATTGCTCACCACCCGCCGACCGATGCCCAGCCAGTTCCCAGCAGCGATCGCTGCTCCCCGGCCAACCCCCCCAGTTTCCATACTGCCCATGACGCCGTATGGTATGGAATGGCCCTTGGGGCAGTTGGGATCAACTCTCCTGGCTGTGCCCCCTCCCAGCTCCTTGTGCCCCTGGCAGAGCATGGGAAGCTGAAAAGTCCTTGACTGGCACAAGCAGCACTGAGCAACAACTAAACCATCAGCGTGTTATCAGCATTCTTCTCCTACTAAATCCAAAACACAGCACTGTGCCTGCTACTGGGAAGAAAATTAACTCTATCCCAGCCAAAACCAGGACAGGATGGACGCAAGGTGTCCAAGCACATGCCACCAGCCAACCCAGGACGTGTCCCTGCTGCAGCCAGGCAGCCCTGGCTGCTTGTTCTGTTCAAATTTGGGTCAGCAGGTCAGCACAGGAACCAAAACGCTGCTGGCACTGCCCGCAGGGGTGCAGCTTCCCCGGGTGGGCACAGCGGTGCGTGAGGGGGTCAGACAGGCACCCGAAGCCCTTCCCGCAGCGGCTGCAGCCATGCACCTTGTCCGTGTGTCCTGCCTGCTGCTGGCTCGGCTCAGCCAGCCCCACCATGGTCTTCCCACAGTTGGTATGGAAGCAGCACTGGGACCGGGGGTGGCTGCGTTCGTGCAGGATAAGGCCCGTCTGGGAGCTGAATGCGCGGCAGGGGAACCGGCGCTCCCCGGGGTGGCACAGCCCGTGCGACCCCCAGTCCAGGTGGAAGCAGAGGGTCCTCCCACACTGGTAGGGATGCTCCTTGGTGTGGATGCTCTGGGGGCTCTGCAGGGACGGGTGCAAGCAAAACCCGCCCCGGTCGCAGTCCACGCAGGGGAAGGGCTTGTCCGCTGGCCACAGCAGGGGCAGGGGGAGCCCTGATCCCAGCCCGGGGCTGCAGGGCCAGCGGTGCGGGGGGCTGAGGGGTGTATGCTGGCGCACGGCAAGCGCTGCCTTGCGCAGCTCCTGCAGCACAGGGTGCAGAGGAGGAGGGTGGTGGAGCAGCGGTGCTGGTGCTCCGGGGGTGCGGTGACGCCTGAAGTTCTTCCCGCAGCCCGTGCAGACAAAGGAGCGCTCTGCCTGCTCCCACAGGGACGCCACGTCCCCAGATTGCTGCCTGCAGTCGGTGCAAGCCAGCACCAGCACCCAGCCCGACCCCCAGCGCGCCCCGTCCCAGGGGCACGCATCCTGCCCCCTCCCTGGCTGCCTCCAGCAGCTCCCACCCAGGACCATGCCAGGCTCTGTACAGGGCATCCACAGCTCCTCCATGCTGCTTCTCCAGCCCCTTCTCCGACGGCCCTCACCGCCCAGGAGCAGAGGCAAGGCCAGGCACTGCCGGGGGATGCAGGGGGTCAGACCCTCCTGTCCCTGGCACAGGCACTGCCCCCGCACCCCCATGGGTCTGGGGAGCCGGAGGAGCTCCTGCCCGGGCTCGCTCCGCCAACAGCAGCCAGCACCCAACCCAGCTCTCCTTCCCCTGCGGGAGGCTCACAGCCCTGCAGGGCACGGCCCAAACTGCCGTTCGACGCCCGTCTTCCTGGTCGTTTTGCACAGCAGCAGCAGTAGATGATGCCCAGCTCCGACGCTGCATGATGGCCACGTGGAGCCGGAGGGACGACCGGAGCCGAGCTCCCTGCCACCGCGAGAGCAGCTCATGGAGCACCGGGCACAGCCCAGCTGTGGTCTGGTTCACATCAGCTTTGCATGGGAACCCGGTGCCCTGCTGACACCGTGAGTTTGGCAATCTCCGCCGGGCAGCCCTGTGCCTCGCGGCCCCACCTGCACCCCCATCTCTAACAGGGACACTGGAAGGAGGAGCTGTAAAATCCGGGCAGAGATGGGGGTACTGAGGCCGAGCAGAGCTCAGAAGTGAGCAGGACAGGGGCTGTTGTTTGGTTTTCACGGAAATGGCATCCGAGCGGATTTCAGCAGAAATCTGCTGCAGCAGCTCTCCCAAAAGTTGCCTTTGCAGACCAGCTCCTCGCTTCAGCACCGGGCTTTGTTCTTCTTTCCTTTCGTCTTCAAAGCCGGAACGCTAAAAATGCCCATAAAGAGATCAGAGGCACACAGAGCTGAACTCTGTATCGATCCAGTTGGGTTTATTTGTTTTTCTTCTGCTTCTCTTTCAGAGGGAGGGGGAACAGTTCACACCAGAAAACAGGCTCAGGAGGAACCCTCCTGCCTCCTGCTCCAGGGCCAAGGCCAGGCTCTGCCGTCCCAGTGGGCAAAACCAAAATCCTCCCTCAGCTCTTACCCAAATGCTCAATGTTTGGTTTGTGTTTGTCTTTTCAACTACAGAACCTCACCGAGCGATGGCCAGTATATATTTAACCTTTAAGTGTTTTTTCTCCCAGGGAGAGGAGCACGGTGAGCGCGGGGAGGCGGAACACGATGCTCACAGCTTATAATAGCTCAGTGGCAAACAGTGCACATCCCTGAGGTCAAGAGAACAAAGATGCGGAGAAAACAGCCACACTGATGTTCAAGAGCTGTTATTTTTTGCTTCCCGGATCATCCTCCCTCTGAGAGCGCTTTACCTGCACGAGGTGGATCTCACACGGCAGAGCCAGGGGATGTCGGGCTGGAGAGCAGGACCGCCGCCAGCAAAGGTTCAGCTTTATTTCCTGACCTCTCCCCTCACGACGCATTTATCACCGCCGCCGTACCACAAGCTGCATCAGGTACAAAAAAGCCGCTGTGCGCCGAGAGCAGCCGTGCCGCAGGCTGAGGACAAGCGCCTGTTGCTCATGCAGCACCCCCAAAGCATCGTGCAGCAGCACCCTCCCCTGCCCGCACGGGCACCGGGCGAGCTTCCCTCCCTGCCGTGGCTGCATCCACCTCGTCCTTCTCTTCTGCCATCAAGGCCCGGCCAGGCGCGCTCTGGGGACCCTCTGCAGATAAAGGAGGCATGAGCTGCTCTCCTCCCCGCTCCCATCTGTTGTTATCTCACCCCGGGAGTGTTTCTCACTCCACTCCTCCGATTCTCTCCCCCATCCCACCGGGGCAGGGGCAGTGAGCGATGGCTGCGTGGTGCTGAGCTGGGGCTGGGGCTGAACCGCGACAGGCGGCAGCAGCGCAGTCACATCTGCAGAGCACAGGGGCGCAGGCACAGCAGAGGCCGTTCCTGACAAACACCGAGGACACGCGTCACGTAACTTCAGAAGAACAAGTGACAATTCATGTCACATCAAGATGGGAGGGCGCTGGATATGCTTCTGCGAGTTGCCTTGATGTCCACCCCTTTCCCCTCTGGTGCCTGGATGCTAACAAAAGCACGGACAAGGGCGCGGACGCTCTTCCCGGCAGCACATTGTGTTCACAGCGAAAATGTTTGCCGAATGCTGCACCAAACACGCAGGGTAAACACAGCCTGGGAACCATTTTTGAATGCCACAGAGAAAGGCTCCTAATGGATCGCCCACACCTGGGACAAAACATATCTTGTACTGGAAGAAAAGCAGGGGCAAAGGGCTCACGTTGCTCAGATAACGCAGCCCAGGTGGCAGTTTGTGTCGGAAATACTGGGAAGAACAGGCATCAGAAATAATCCGCTTGCTGATCCTGTCCCACTTCTTGGCCAGGCATTTCCACCGCCAGAGGCACAAGGAAGGCAAGGAGGACTCCGCTGAAAGAGAGAGCTGTGTTCAGAGAGGTGCTGCGCATTGCCCGTGATAGAATCATAGGATCATGGAATCGTTGAGGTTGGAAAAGACCTTTAAGATCATCCAGTCCAACCAGTAACCTACACTACCGAGTCTACTCTAAGCCAATCAAGGGTAGACCAGACTAAAATGATGATGAAACGCAGCCAGGCAATTTGTTTAAGTGTAAGCCTGACCGACAAAACGGGGGGCTGAAAGCAGCAAAGCCCAAAGCAGCACAAGCCCGAAGGCTTGGACCGAGCGGCGGCCGAGCCCTGTCCTGCACAGAGCTCAGAATCCAGCGGCAGCACCCATGAAGCTGCTCAGCATTAGCCCCAGCAGGAAAATGGGACATTTAGCCCCAGCCAGCAGCTCAGCACCACGCAGCCATCGCTCACTGCCCCTGCCCCGGTGGGATGGGGGAGAGAATTGGAGGAGTGAGAGTGAGAAACACTCCTGGGGTGAGATAAGAACAGGTTAAGAATTGAAATAAAATAAAGTAAAATAATAATAATAACAATATAATAATAATAGTAATAATAATAATGTACAAAGCCAGTGATGCCCAATGCAATTGCTCACCACCCGCCGACCGATACCCAGCCAGTTCCCAGCAGCGATCGCTGCTTCCCAGCCAACCCCCCCAGTTTCCATACTGCCCATGACGCCGTATGGTATGGAATGGCCCTTGGGGCAGTTGGGTTCAACTATTCTGGCTGTGCCCCCTCCCAGCTCCTTGTGCCCCTGGCAGAGCATGGGAAGCTGAAAAGTCCTTGACTGGCACAAGCAGCACTGAGCAACAACTAAACCATCAGCGTGTTATCAGCATTCTTCTCCTACTAAATCCAAACCACAGCACTGTGCCTGCTACTGGGAAGAAAATTAACTCTATCCCAGCTGAAACCAGGACACCCAGCAAGAAAACGGGACGTTTAGCCTCTACCAGGGAAGGGAGAGGAACAGAGGCTTCCCGGGAAGCCTCTCTCAGCCCTGGGCAGGCACATCACAGGCACAGGGAAATAAGGGGAGGAGGGCACTGGGAGGGCCAAGGCAGCCTGATGGGGGGGGGGAGTTGCATTTAACTAAATATAACTAAATATGACTAAATAACGAACTGCTGTGTGCAGGAGCAGCAGGGCAGCAGGACGCTCTCTTTGCCTTCAGCCGCAGTGAAGCAGTGTGGGGGGACACGAGCGAGACGACCTCCAAAAAAGATGTGTGGGACCTGCAGAGCACAGCAGGGAGGGTTTCACCCAGGCAGCGGCTGCCGGCAGCCGGCGGAGAGGAGCTGCGCCAGCACGTGGACCATGCGCCGCACGCCAAGGACCCCGCAGCATCCAGCATCACGGGTCACGCTCTCCCTGTGCCCGGGCAGGCCGGGGGGCTGCCTGACTTCCTCAGTGCAAGAGGGACATTGAGGGGCTGGAGCGTGTCCAGAGAAGGGCAACAAAGCTGGTGAAGGGTCTGGAGCACAGGGCTGGTGGGGAGCGGCTGAGGGAGCTGGGGGTGTTCAGCCTGGAGAAGAGGAGGCTGAGGGGAGACCTGATCGCTCTGCAGCTCCTGGCAGGAGGGGGCAGGGAGGGGGTGTTGGTCTCTTCTCCCATGTAGTTAGCCATAGGAGGAGAGGGAATGGGCTCAAGCTGCGCCAGGGGAGGTTTAGGTTGGATATTAGGAAAAATTTCTTCACGGAAAGGGTGGTCAAGCATTGGACCAGGCTGCCCAGACAGGTGGGGGAGTCCCCATCCCTGGAGGGGTTCAAAAAATGGGCAGAGGTGGCACTTGGGGACATGGTTTAGTGGGCATGGGGGTGTTGGGTTGATGGTTGGGCTGATGATCTCAGAGGGCCTTTCCAACCTTAATGATTCCCAGTTTTTACTTTCATTAACAAATAATCCAGCCACCAAGGCAAGAATCATGAAATTACTCCTCTCCCCTTAATTGGTTCAGCAGTGGACTTGGTAGTGTTGGGTTAATGGTTGGACTGGATGATCTTAAAGGTCTTTTCCAACCTAAACGATCCCATGATTCTATGACTTCTCTGTGCATTTTACATTTGCTTTGCATGCCATCTGACTGTTGGCTTCTCTGGGGCCAAGGACCCCCCGGGCTGTGCTGGTGCCGTGTCCAAGGCATTGGGGGGTCCTGCTGGGGAATTCCTCTTCCAAAATCGCCAGCGCGGCCCTGGCCCGGCTCTGCAGGAGGGCACAGCGGGTGTGACACCAGCACGGCAGCACGGCAGACCCCTACGAAAACAAGGGTTTGGGAGAGGCATCAGGTGTTCTTGTTTGGAGTGCATTCAATCAAGAATAGGTTTCACTTCCTTATATTAAGAATTTCTTTTCTTTTCTGACCAAAACATAAAAAATACTTAAGACTTAATAGGGAGAAAATATGTATCCTAAGATAGGAAGTAATTACTATTAACAGCATCATTATCACTGCAGAGCTATCCCTCAGCAAATTGTGAGCTCAGTAAAAGCACACAGGCACTGACACCTTCAAAAGCAACAGGGATTTACCGGCCTTTTAGATGATTCCAGCAGCTGAAATCTCCAGCCACGGCTCATTGCTTTTTGCAGATTGATCCTCCTTTTTCCTTTGTTATGATATCTGGCAATACAAAGGTTTGAATCCATTTGTATGGACAAAGCATTCCTTCCACGCAGTTAATTTTAGCAACCCATTTCCCATTGTCATTGCCCAAACTGATTCCAGTAAAATGGCAAAAACATTCCTCAGCAATAAGGATGTCACGTTCCGGCGTCCTTCTCTTCTCCACAGGGCTGGGCGAGTGCCACGCTCGCGCTCTGCACCGGCAACCTTGCCCACGCTGTTCACTGCTGGCTCTGTCGAGCGTTCTGCAAAGCGTGGATGGTCCAACACGATCCAGCAGTTCCTTTGGCCACTGCTCCCCAACTCAAGGGTTTGTGAAATGCTTCCTGGGGCATGACAGGACAGACACAGAGAAGCTGCCCCCGAGGCAGAGGGAAATCCTGTGAAAAAGCAGTGCGTTTCCCTATCACAGGAGACTCAGTCAGTCATGCTACAGGATGCGGTAGGACACAGTCACAGAGCCAGGACCACCTGGAACAGCAAGGGCTGGGGATAGAAAATGTGCCGGCAAGACACGCTGGAGGGTAGGAGAGATGCTCACTCCTTCGCCCTGCAGACCCGGAGGGCTGCGGTTCACGTTTCTCTGCAGTCGCTGCTTGCTGGGATTGTCCTTCCCTGCCCGCCGCCAGGAGCCTCATCCCTGCCTTGGAGACCCCTTAACGCCAAGGATAATCTGCGTGGGTGATCCTTGGCCCTGGTGCCCCGCAGAGCCCGGACACAAGGGTCGCAGGCTGCGCAGCCTGGAGACTGCGCACGTCCCTGTTTCACCGATCTCTTTGGTTTTCACTCCGTAAGTGATGGGGTTTAGCACAGGGGAACAGCCACATCGGCCTCGTCGCGCATGCTGGGGGTGCTGTGACCACCAAACTGGTGGGTGAAGAAGGAGAAATTGCTGGCGTTCCTACAACAATATGTAGAGCATTGAAATGATGCCGCAGTGGAAGCCCCGGTGCGGATCGCCCGGAGATCGGCACGTGGAGCGGGGGGCTGGAAGACCCTGAGAATCAGCCTGCAAGAGGCGGCGATAATCCCCGCTGGCAGCAGCGCGACTGTTCAACCACACGCAACAGTGACTTCTCCTTTCGCACGGGCCAGCCCAGCAACACCCAACACTCGCAGCAGGAATGAGGGATAACGCAGCTTCTGCAGCACAGCAGCCACCTCTGAAGCAGAAAGACAAAGGGCATGACGATGCAGAGGCTGCCGGCAAAGCTGCCAGCTCTATCTGTGTGGGATTGAGCGGATCAATAAAGTCGTGTATCTCCAGGGACTGCAGATGGCAACGTCCCGATCAAATGCCGTGGGCAGCAGAATCTCTGACTCAGCAACAAAAGTAAAATGAACAAGAAGCACCGGGGCAAGGCAGGCACCAAAAGACGCGTCACTCACCCTGACCCAGAAAACAGCTAACGTCTTGGGCACCATGGAGGTCGGTAACAGCAACTCCACTACTGCTAACGCAGAAAGGAAAACATACATTGGCTTGGGGAGGCGTCGCTATCCTGATATGATAAAGAACAAGATGAAGGTCTTTCCAACCTAAAAGATTCTATGATTCTATGAAGCTGCCTAGAAGTGCAATAATATACATGGAAAAGAAGGGGAGAGAAGTCCAGAGGTGACACCTCTCCATGCCTGGGAGTCGAACAGGGATGAACATTCCGGGTCTGAAGCTGGTGTGACTGACAGCTGCCATAGGGGTCTTTGATATTCTATTTGAAAACACCTAAAAAAATAAAGTGCAGCACAGAGAAAACACAAATCCCAGCAGAGCTCAGCAGCGCTCACTGCGGGGTGAGCTCCTGTCTCTGCTGGACCCAATGTGAGTCTTAGCGTTGACACCAGAAGCCCATCGTGATGCAAAGCGTCGAGCGAGACTGTGTGGAGCTGGACCCCGCCCCTCACTCCTCACGTTGATGAGGAAGCTGGAAGCTGCTGAGTCCATTCCAGGTCACTGGTTTCTGGTGGAGAGAACCAGAAACCTGAGGGTTAGTCTTTCTGTTCGCCCAAGCTGAGTAACTCCAGGAGAAGTGACGTTGGTGAGGAGCTGGGCTGCACGGGCAGTCCTCAGCAGGGTTTCTCCGGCCCCGAAGACGAGAGTTAGCCAGCACCAAGGGCTCTCCTGGGCTGCCAGCGGGAGCTGCGGGCAGGCGAGCACCCAACCACCTCCATCCCAAAGCATCACCTGCGATCAAACCCATCCGGGAGACCAGGAGCAGAGGAAAGGCAACCAGCTTTGATCCTCCAGGAGAGGAAGATGCAGATGCCTCCGGGCTCCCTGTGACCCCAGGAAGGGAGGAGACGCAGCAATGCTTGCGCAGGCACTTCGATTGGGCAAGAGGAAAGAGGGGGAGGAAGTTCAGCAGCAGCCCAGCCTGCAGCGTGGATGTCGGCGCTGCAGGAGCAAAGTTCAGGGCAACAAACACAAATGGGAAGTGGACGCTTAAGCCCGCCCTTAGGCAGAGCCTGCGTGGGCACAGGCGACCCAGCTCACGGAGCAGAGATCATCCCCTGTCCAAGCCCGGCTCATGAAGTCCAGTGGTTCACCACAGTCAAAATCTCCTGGACCTCCCTGTGCTCCCACATCCCCAGCCTAGCAGGAGCTGGAGGCCTCTGGCTCTGGGGCAGGAGCTCCATCCTGCTGAGCTGGGGGCTGAAACCACAGCTCGCCACTGCTGGTCTCCTTCCAGACCGGGCTGGGAGCGAGCCTGGGGACCAGCTCACCGACAGGAACATTTTCACCCAGATGTATCCACCCCTCAGCCATGTCCTTCATCCCCGCGGAAGGATCATTATCTGTTTTTGCTGGTCGACAGCCGGCTGAGCATGAGCCAGCAGTGTGGCCTGGCTTGTGTCAGGAATAGCGTGGCCAGCAGGAGCAGGGCAGGGATCGTCCCCCTGTGCTTGGCACTGGGGAGGCCGCACCTGGAATACTGTGTCCAGTTTTGGGCCCCTCAGCACAAGAAGGACATTGGGGTGCTGGAGTGTGTCCAGAGAAGGGCAACGGAGCTGGGGAAGGGTCTGGAGCACAGGGCTGGTGGGGAGCGGCTGAGGGAGCTGGGGGTGTTCAGCCTGGAGAAGAGGAGGCTGAGGGGAGACCTGATCGCTCTGCAGCTCCTGACAGGAGGGGGCAGGGAGGGGGTGTTGGGCTCTTCTCCCAAGTAGTTAGCGATGGGACGAGAGGAAATGGGCTCAAGCTGCGCCAGGGGAGGTTTAGATTGGATATTAGGAAAAATTTCTTTACGGAAAGGGTAGTCAAGCATTGGAGCAGGCTGCCCAGAGAGGTGGGGGAGTCCCCATCCCTGGAAGTGTTCAAAAACCGGGCAGAGGTGGCACCTGGGGACATGGTTCAGTCTGGTCTGCCCTTGATTGGCTTAGAGTGGACTTGGCAGTGTAGGTTAATGGTTGGGCTGGATGATCTTCAAGGGCTTTTCCAACCTAAACAACTCTATGATTCTATGAATTCTCCAAGCCTGATGCAGGACATGTCATGTCCACCTCAGGAGCTGGCACCTGCCTAAAACATGCACCTGAACCCTGCTATTGCTGGAACCTGCAGCATGAGGTCTCCCTCCCTGCTGCACCCACCACCTCCTCCAGACCCCAACACTCATCCCCCGGTCTGCTACAGAGCACGGCAGCATCTCCATGGCCTCGTGGATTCACAGTTTTGGGGGAGATGGCTCAGAGCCGCTCGTGCCGTGGCAATAAAGAGCCGCCCCGGAGCCAGGGGCTGAACAAGGGGAGTCACCAGCCCTTGCCTGGAGCAGGAACGAGAAGCTGCTGTGGGTGATCGTGGTGGAGGCTTTGCAGTGGTGATGGCTTAGACCTCAGCACATTTACACTGCAAGTCCCAGGAGGATGCTTAGGGCCAAGGGGAGCCGCAGGGCTCTGCTCTTCTGGTGCTTCCAAATTCGGGCAATTACATGCAAATCTGCCAGTTAACAGTATAGGTGGTGGAAGCAAATCCATTTGCCCGAATGAGCAGGGGGGAGTGCAGAGAGGAGAAAACCGGTACAAGCTATAAATAATAATTTTGGAGTTGTAACTGCTTGCCGTGCGGAGGAAAGGCAGCATCCTGCAAGCTGGAGCTGGCAGAAGTTAGTGGGTCAGACAGAGCGCAGCAGAAATGAGGCATTTCGCTTTGCTTTCATCGCATCAGAAATAACTGCTTGTCTTGGAGCTGTAGCTGTCCTTCTCCATCCATCACTCGCAACAGCCAAGGCAGCCCATATGAGGCGAGGTGGGAGGGTCATCAGACCCTGTGAACTTCTTACAAATCTAATGCCATCTGGTATTTTTCATTACGCAACGATCATGGTTACATTAACATGCAAGATGTAGGAGTGTTTAGACCTTGTGGCTGCTGAGAAAAACACTTTTTCTTTGCCCTCCCATTTTTGATCTTGCGTGCGTATTCGGCTTGCATTTCAAGCTGCGTTTTCCTCTTTGCCGGGGTTTTCTGGGACGCGGATTTTTTGGTTCCTGGCTCATGCAGGGCCTCTCCCTCCCTCAGGCCAACTGACCGGTCCCTCTTGCCCTGACAGATCCCCACCCAAGCTCTCCGTGCTGCACAAAGCAGAGGGGTCGTCACGGCACTTCATGGGGGAACAGAGCGAAGTGGAAGCAGCGCCCAGGCGCAGCGGTGGGGTAGGGCGATGAGCTGCAGACGCAGGCAGCCGCCGCGCAGCAAGGCAGCTGCAGAGCCGTTCGAAGGTGAGCCCTCATCCAGAGGGGTGTCAGGATGGATGCCCAGAGGCTGAGCCCTCCCTCCCCCAGGCACGGTGCCTGCCTGCGGCATAATTCAATGGGAGAAGCACCACTGCTCCAAGAAGTAGAACCTTTATCTGCCCAGCTCAGGTGCCAACAGCAACACCAAAGCTCCACCGCTGCGGCCAGCTGCCGCCACACCTCCTGGGTGGGTAGAGCTTGATGGACCATCCCACCATCACCTCCCCTTCCCCGACACACCGCAAACCAGCAGGGATCTGTACGGAGTTTGGACTCTGGCGTGAAATCAAGCCTCGGGCACGTGCAATGACCTAGATGTAGTCCCAAAGTTAATGCCTTGCTCTTGGTCCTCAACAACCCTCTTAAAAAAATAGCCCTGCTGCTAACGGGCTGACTTCAGCAGACCTGTCACATCTACCAACGTGCTCACAACCTACTTGAGTCCGTCCCTGACCGTGTCCCAGAAAAGGAGCCAACCCCTTCCCCTCCCAGCAGGCACCACAGATGGGACTGGGAGCCGAGTCACTCATTTTGTTTAAATGAGTCAAACCAGCATCTCCCAGAGCACAAGCCAACATGCGAGAGGACAACGCACCACAACAGGGGTGACGGCGGGGGCTGAACGCCGCAGGGACGGCGGGAGGGGACTGCCAAGGGCAGAGGAACAGCCCTACCCGCACCGCTGGGATCTGCGCATGCAGGGGATGGGGATGCTTCAGGAACCTGAGCAAGGCAGGTCCATCGCCCCGCAGAGGGGTACCCCATCGCTTCAGCGTCTGCCAGCGTTCGCCACTCAGTGGGTGCATCTCCCAGGGGGTGCCAGCAGCATCCAGTCCCAGCTGTTGTCATGCACTAACACGTACCATCTCCAGAGCTCACTTGGGAGCGCTGGGAGTACTTAAAGGCTTCGCTCCTGAGGAGCCAAATCTTCTGACCACTGACAGCTTCATTGGAGCGGATGCAGCCCGAATTAATCAGTTCGCAGAATAAGTGGAGAAAGGATTTTTCAGTCACCCAGGTGCTCCTTCCCGTGCACCCCCAGGATGAGAGGTTTTTCTAAAAGGCACAATTCAGTCCAGCTTCTGGAAGAAAGGTAGCCAGCCTCGTTTAAAGAGGGGTCCAGGCGACTGCCTCCCAGTACTCTGCAACCCTGAAATCGGAAAGCACTGTCCAAGGCCCTTGAAATCTCCACGTGCCGCATTCCTGCCCGTAAGAAGGGAGGACCCAGCAGCTCATCCTGGACCTTACAGCATCTCCAGGCTCAGTATCTCCAAGCTGGGTTTGCAGAGGGGAAGCTGGGGCGCAGAACGAAGGTGTGATTTCTTCTGCCTTCACATACTTCTCATTTCCAGCCTTCCAGGGGCAGTGGGGGAGTCTGCCAGAGAGAGAGAGGAGGAGAGGAGCCCCCCATGCACAGAGAGGGCTGGCTTTCTGCGTCCAGCGCACCTTAGTACAGTGCTGAGGGGCTGTAGAGGTCTGCGCGTGCAGCCACAGCAAGATGAGGGCGACGATGAGAAAATGCCATAGGGGAAGTCTCGTGGCATGCAGCCGCATGTGAAATGCTATCTCAGCTTGTGCTGAATTAACCACAGCAAGTATTTTCACAGCATACATAAAATGGCAAAGAATCACATATCGTTACGTGCACATGACTCAAACGAAAAGTGAAAGCCCTTATCTGCCAGACGCAGGTGAAGGGCAGCAGCTTCCCGCAAGTCAGATAAACAGCAATTCCACCAGTCAACCCCCTCAGCCCATTTCTGGAGGCACCGGAGTTCCTGGCTGGTCCTTGCTGAAGGTGGGAGCTCCCTGCCTGCCGTATGCCCCCAGGACGTGGACGCAGCAAGGGCTGTGGCAGCTGAAGCAAGAGCGAGGATGGTGAGATACAGTGGCAGCACAGGCTGGTGCCAGCGCGGGATGATGCTGCGGGCACGGAGGGCTTTGAGCTGCATCTCCCCGGCGGGAGGATCTGCACATATGAGGGTCCCAAAAACAGAGCACTCAGCTGGCTGTGAGGAGGGGGTTGCTAAGCCAGCGGCATTGCTGGCTGCTGCACCCACCAGGCAGAGCGAGACACCCGGGTGCTGCAGCGTCACGGGGCGTGTAGCGTGGCCCCGTGCCTCGGGGTGCAGACGGGCAGGAGTGGTTGGGTGCTGTGGCTGCAAAACAGCCGGCTCAGCCACAGACGTGGGGTGAAGGAAGACCACCAGGCAGGGATGGGGCTCAACCAAAAGATGCACCACGCCCTGGGCCACTGCAGCGGCGCGGAGGCGAAGGCGAGCGTGGGATCAGGATGGCTTTGCCCCATCGCGAGAAGGAGCAACAGCCGGGGGTCCCGGAGATGCAATAGGCACGTGGCACAGATGGGGACGGAGACGCCTCGACGGGGTGGCAGCCAGGATGCTGGGGCTGGTGTGGGGCAGGGCCGATCGGGGGGCTTGCCAGGAGAATGGACATAAAACCTCTCATCGGGTTTACGGGCAGGGGCTGACGTACCCCAGAGGAGCACGTATGGCATCCATAGGGGCCCCTGCGGGGACCGTGCTGGGTTTCCCTGTGCTGCTCTCAGGACCAGGCTGTAGCTCCAGGCTGGGCTCCAGGCTCCCCGTGCTGTCCGCTCACAGCAGCGCTTCAGGCTTGTGGACCTTCCTGCCAAGGCTCATTTTTTTTAAAAGTCCATCTTCATTTCCGCCTGAGCAAACCAGAATCTCAGCTTGACACTGGGCATACGCAGAGCAGTGAGTAAAGACAAGCAAGCCTTTTTTAATTATTACTTACAAGCTGAATATATTTGCTGCTCCCTGCTGTGCGACACGGCACGCCCCACAATACCCGCTGAGCAGAGGTAATTTTCCAATCATATCTGCATTTTGAGAAGATCCTGCTCCTCGGAGTGGGAGAGCACTTGCTGGCAGCCCTGATAGCATCCTCCCCAGCGCAGCAGAGGCCGCAGTGGTGGGGCTGATGACATGAGAGCTGTAATTTTTTTTGTTTTAAGAGTGTTTCTCTTCCACGCCCCTTAAAAGCCCCAGCTACCTTCCCACCAGGCATCGTTTGTCAGAACGTTTTGGCCACAGCTTCTCTTTGCAGATGTAGCACCCAGCATCTCCAGTCCTCTGTGCCACCCTTGCACCTCCCACCCAGCAGCGCCCACCAGCCAGCTCAGCTCACCCCTCTCTGTCCCCATGCCTGGCTGTGCCCGAGGGTCCCAGGGTCCTGCGTGCCCCATTCAAGACCAAAATGCTGCTTTCTCTTGCAGGGCGTGCTGGCACATCCATTACTCTGTGTATGAACCTATATGTCCTGGTTTCAGCTGGGATAGAGTTAATTTTCTTCCCAGTAGCAGGCACAGTGCTGTGGTTTGGATTTAGTAGGAGAAGAATGTTGCTAACACGCTGATGGTTTAGTTGTTGCTCAGTGCTGCTTGTGCCAGTCAAGGACTTTTCAGCTTCCCCTGCTCTGCCAGGGGCACAAGAAACTGGGAGGGGGCACAGCCAGGAGAGTTGATCCCAACTGCCCCAAGGGCCATTCCATACCATACGGCGTCATGGGCAGTATGGAAACTGGGGGGGTTGGCCGGGGAGCAGCGATCGCTGCTGGGAACTGGCTGGGCATCGGTCAGCGGGTGGTGAGCAATTGCATTGGGCATCGCTTGCTTTGGATATTGTTATTATATTGTTATTATTATCATTACTATTTTACTGTATTTCAATTATTAAATTGTTCTTATCTCAGCCCAGGAGTGTTTCTCACTCTCACTCCTCCGATTCTCTCCCCCATCCCATCGGGGCAGGGGCAGTGGGCGATGGCTGCGTGGTGCTGAGCTGCTGCCTGGGGCTGAACCCCGACACTATAAGGACCCCGCGAAAGCATCAGCCCCTGCCCTCCCTCTCCCAAAGCGGGAGGCGAACCGGCCGTGCAAGGCTGGAGACGTGCAAGCCAGATGGTGCAAGACAAACAGGCTGGCAAAATGATGGGGCAAAAAGGGAGCGAGGGAGGCTCTGACTGACCGCGGGGTGATGCCACACCATGGCACAGGGCTGGGAAGCAACGGCCCAGGCCAGCGAGCAGCGACAGCCCGGCTACGCAACTGCTCTGAACAGACGTCCGGAAAGGTGTGCAAAATTGCACCGGCCCGGGGAGCTGCGTCAGTGCCTGGCAAGGGCTTACGGGCTTGACGACGTTGGTGGGACTGCGCCTTGCAGACCCCTCACTTTGCCACTAAACCCAGCCCGGAGCCGCTCTGCACGGCAGGAGGAGAGCACCAAATCCCCCCAGCCCCGGGGGCTCCGACTGCAGCCCCGGCAGATCGGCAGCCTCAGAAATGACCCCTCCGTCTGTCTGGGCTGCGCGTCTGTCACAGGCGTACGGCGCCGTCCCGGCCGCGTTTCTCACGGGTACGCCCCAAAGTGAGCTTTCTCCCCATGACGTGGTAAATTCAAATCTCCCTGCACCCCTGCTCTGCTGCTGGGCTCTGAGGTCTGAAATGCAGCGCGAGAAGCACGGCTCTCCTCCCTAGGCGCTCGCCAAGCCCTGCACAGCTTCTTAACTGCCTTTCACATGCCATTATTTAATTTAAAATTTAATTCTAGCTGCAGGCTGGCTTATTTTCCTCTTGCCTTTTGTAAACGCTGTGCTAAAACTCTAACTCAGAAAGTTATTAATTGCACACACATCCCAGTAGACCCAGCGACCAGGCTTGGGCGATATCTGCACCGACCCACGGCTCAGCCCAGGCAGCGCACGCAGCAGTTGAACCCCAACCACCTTCCCCAGGGAATTCCCAGCCCGGCACACAGGGTGCCCATAGCGGGGATTGATGCCGGCACCGCCGGCAGCTGCAGGAGACCCGTCCCTGCGGCAGCTCCAGCTGGAAAACGCCCTCTCCCCTCCTCAGTGCCGCTGCAGATTTCAAACTGCGGTGGCCGACACTTGCACCAGCACTGTAGGTGCAGGCACTGCCAGGGCCATGCTTAAATAAGCATTTTCAATAGTCAGGTCTTTTCATTAGTTAATGCATCATTTTAAAACTCGCTTATTCCAACACAACGGTTTTTTTTGTTTCAGATGGCATTTTTTCGGTTTGTTCTGAGAGTTAAAAATGTCGCTGATTTTAGGTGCTTTTGCTGTAATTATTTCTGGCGCTGGCTGTCAGCACCGCTTGTTTTCATTCTGAGTGGAACTTGTTTGCACTTCTTTAAAGAGCTTAATCACAGCACATTATTGTTCTGGGGTTTGTTTTTATTTTTGCATTTTGCATTTTATTCTGTTATCTGATTTTCCCCTCCCAACATTTACTGTTCTTTTTCTACTTCATTATCCCTGCTAATTTACAGTCAGTCTGCGTAGCTGAGGGTGGCGCAGAGGAGGAACAATCCTGGGGAACTGCAGAGGGATCCTGCGAAACAGCGAGCGCTGAAATTGCAGCTGAAAGTCGCCCTGCATCAATGTGGCGTGACGCACGTGAGGGAGAACAGCCCCAAATTCACCGGCAAAACCCAGCGCTACCCATCCAGCCTCGGGGTGTGCCCCCCGCCAGGCTCCCCATCCTTTTGCAGAGCTCCGTGCCCTCCTCGTGCGGGGGTCCTCGGGGGTAAATGGAGGGCGCCGCGGCCGGGGAGCGCAGAGGGCTGCGTGCGCCGCTGCCGGAGACGCTGGCCAGTGCTGTCCCCGCTGGGACGCGGGGGCAATCCCGCATCCTCAGGGAGGAGGCACCAGCCCCGCACCGCGATTCAGAGCTGCGAGCGCTCGCACCAAGGCATGGGGCAGGGTCCCACCCAGCAATGGGGTACCGAACCCCTCCTGCCCCGTGCGGGGTAAAGGCACGGTTTCCCAGGCGTGGGGTCCATCGATGGCTGGATGTGGCCCCACGGACCAGTGGCACAGGGCTTGCACGGCACGCCGGGCGAGGCAGCCAGCTCCCAGACCGGCAGCGCTCCTCTCCAGGGAGCCCAGGGACGCTGAGGCTCTCACAGAGGGGCACGGGGACAGGACACCAGGCAGCAAGCAGCAGCAGGGGAAATTGCCATGAGATACTGGGGAAAATATTTTCATCGTGAGGGTGGTCAAGCCGTAACCCCTGTAGTTAATGTAATCCCAGACCTGGGCTGGGCTTTCCAGTGGGAAAGCAGCTCTTACCGATGAGCCCAGCCCAGCCTGGAAACCTGCAGAGAGCAAATCGTTGCTGACGCACGCTGTGAATGAAGAGCCTGGAGCATGGGCTTGGGATCGTGGTCTCCGCTGGCAACCCCGCACCTTGGTGAGGGCATGGGCTGCAGCAGCTCAGGAAGCGCCCAGGGCTGAGAGAAGCATCACGCATTTGCCACGTTCTTGCTCCTCCCTTGGGGTCCATGTTCGGTGGAGTACAGGGCTGGAAAGACCCTTGGCCTGAGCCAACATGCTCCATCTTCTGATCTGATAACAAGAACCAGAGTTCACAGGGACCACTGTAAACCTCGTCCCCATCCTGAAGCGCCACGTCGACTCACCGCTCCCTGGCACGGTGGCAGCTGTGGGGTACAGGTGGGTACCAGCAGCAGCAATGCCTCTCCCCATATGTGCCTCTCCCACGTATATATCAGGGTGGCAGAGCCCCGTGGGGCTTCTCAGGGCATCGCCCTTGAAAGGGCAAGAGCAGCACCTGCAGCACCAGAGGCCCAGAGAGCCGGCGGCGCAGGCACCGTGGTGGCTGCTCTGCAGCTCCAAAGGGGTCACAGATGTGCCTGTCCCCATGGCAGCTGCGGGATGCAGTTGGATCTTGTGGACTGATGGAAAAACTCCTCTAGGACCTGATCCTACGCTGTCTTGAGCAGTCCCCAAGAGGTAATGGATATTGTTCCAAGAGATGATGGATATTGCCCCCAGGAGATGATGGATGTTGTCCCCTGTCTGCCTTTGGAAGCATTTAGCAATTCCCATGGTGGGATCTGACGTGCTCTAACGCTGCAGGTTCCCAACCCATTTGGCCTCCATCCAACCTGGCAGCACCGCCCCAGCAGAAGGCAGAGCCTCGGTGGGTGCCCACAGCTCACTGCAAAGGACGGGGGCAGGGACGGTGCCCGGGAGGGTGTCCTGGCCCTGGTGCCCGCGTGCACGCGCTCCCTCTCCTCGGTGGAGGGGATATGTGGTGGCCCCAGGACTTTTACCAATTCCGTATTCTGCAAAGCTGAAAGTATCATCATTTACAGGATGCTCAAAATTTCTCATAGCCAGTACAGATTTAATCATGCAATAATCAGGCTTTTAAGCCTCATATCCCAATAAGTGCTGAGGTTGTTATCTCCTCATTACTTCAGCAAATTTTAATTAGTCCAGAAGTATCTAAAATCCCTTCGCAGGGGGAAGCCATGTCTCCGGGGACAGACCTGGGATGATAAGGGTAGAGGGCAATTGCTCGGTCTTGCTGCGGACCCTGCACAGCTGAACGGGGACCTTCCCCGGTGGTGAGCCCTGCCCGAGCGCAACAACCCTGCGACAGCCCTGTCCGTCTGTCGGTCCGTACTGCTCTCAGGGGAAAGAGGGAAGGAGGACATAAAATGCAATTCAAGGCTGTGGACAGAGAGCTCGGCAGTTCACAGGCTCCTTGGTGGCATTTGCTTTCTGTAGGCTTTGCATCAAGAGCTGAATAATTAACCACAGCGATGGCTGATTTTGCTCCCGTCTTTACGAGAACAGAAACTCCAGATCGTGGTACGGCTGTCCAGGCTCGTCACCCGCACTCTGCACGTGAACCGCGGCAGCCTCACGAGGTGGTTTCCG
Source organism: Pelecanus crispus (assembly GCF_030463565.1). Classification (NCBI taxonomy): domain Eukaryota; kingdom Metazoa; phylum Chordata; class Aves; order Pelecaniformes; family Pelecanidae; genus Pelecanus; species Pelecanus crispus. The sequence continues at coordinate 227,559,304 of NC_134643.1, forward strand.
CGTATAACGATGAGAGCAGTGACAACGATCGCAACCACCACTCGCGCCTGGACCCAGCTCCTGTGGTCCCCACCGGGCAGGAGGAGGAGGAGGAGGAATCAGCCCAAGTAAGTCCAGAAACTTTCCAGTGCACCCTGAGTCACTGGGAGCCTTGATGAGGCTGCCCTGATGAGCAATGAGCTCACTCCCTGTCAGTGCCTCAATGTTTATTCGTTGCCTCATTTTGGGCATCCTGATTGGAAAATTTTGGCATATGAAAACATACTTCGGGGGCAAAGCCTGTATGAAAAAGTAATGTTGGTTGGACAACATTTCCAAAATGAGCACCTGTCCTTTGTTGCCGTTCATCCAGCCCTCCCCTTCCCTTTCCGCAACGTCGGGTCCTCTGGGCAGCGAGACCTGCCAACGCATCCCACACATCCCCAAAGTGGGGGCACGGGTCCCTGCCCGCTGGGCAGTCGTGCGGAGAAGCTGGTGCCCTCTCCCCTGTCGCTAGGAACGGAGAGAAAGGAAGCCCGTGCAGACTTCAGGCAAGCCGTAAAATTACACGGGGGGTCATGGAGCGGGGGGCTTTGCACTGAAGTGTGGAGCAACACCAGCACTGGCAGAAGAAATGACTGTGGGTTCAGGAGCAAAGCATGGAAACTGAGTGTCCTTGAGCGAAATAAAATAGAGTGTCACTCAATAGAGGTGCAGAGAAGGGAACCAAACCAGCGATGCGTATGCGTCAGCAGCGCGGCTATCAGGCTAAGAAACAAGAACGAGAGCTGCTATGGCTAGCTTTGAGAGCGCCGGTGTAATAAGTCTCCTAGAAACTCGACAAAAGAAAGACGGCCACAAGGACACCGATACCAGGAAATCTACAGAAAGAGGAAGAAGCCCATGCTGGCAGCGTAGCGCACCTCCACATCTAGATCTTCAGATTAAATTGAGTTAGCAAATTAAATTCCTCAACAAATAATGAAATACGCATGGGCTGATATTCAAACCTGATGAGTTCAGTGCTAAATCTGCAGCAGCAGCTGCCCAGCCTGGGGCAGGGCGGGGTTCACCGAGCAGACCTCACACGGGGGCAAGGCTGTAGGCACGCTCGGTGTCTCACGGAGCAGCTCTTCAGGAGCTCAATAGAAATACAACCTGGATTTGGCCGCCGAAAGCTGCTGGAGGGAAGAGCAAACCTAGCAGTGACTGTGAGGACCTGGATTCTCCATCCCAGGAGAAGGAAATCCTCACTGGCAGTCTGGAGACTACACAAGGACGCGGTGCTGGAAGACCGTGGCCAAGGCGTACCTCCAACTCAGACAGCCAAAGGAAGGACACAGGGGAGCCAGTCTGGCTAAACAGAGGGGTGGGACAGCCAAAAATGCTGCCGGCACCTCCGAGAGAAAATAGGTGCAAACTCTGATGGGCAAATGCAAGGCAGGTGGAAAGCCACTTGGGCAAGCAATTAACACAGGGGGTCCAAACCAGCCTTAGACCCTTCTTCAAGACCCTTCAAGACCCTTCACCAAGGGGTGGTCCTGGCCAAAGGGGACCCTTTGAAGAGAAGATGGGTGAATTATTTGCATTTATCGCTGACAGATCATTGCTTCTCCAGGAGAAAGCAGTAGAGTCCCCCAGCAGACCCTCCTTGGGCGGTGGGCTGCCTCCCACCATCACGGAGCACACCCCAGCAGGAGCAGCTTCTCCGGCTACCCGCCAGCCCGCGCCTGGCACAGAACGGCTTGTTCCTCTTCTCTCGTCCCTTCAAAAGCACGTCCACCAGCATTCTCACCGACTTTAAGAGGCCCTCAGGCAGCATCTCCATCATGGGTCTTCATCACGACCTCATCTTGAGGGTCTTCATCATGACCCTCCTGATGAAGGTGGAAGCCCCACGAGTGTGGCACCACGACGCGTGATGTGCTGCCAGCCCAGCCGGACCGAAACGGGAGAGAAAAGCCCTAGGAGAGCACTGCCCAAATTCAACAGGTCCTCTCCTTCCATCATGTTCACCGCTTATGTCTGAACGAAGGGGAAGGCTCGCCTGAACCCAGCACGCTCGCTGCTTCAAACTTCAGTGTTGAATTCCACCCAACATTGTCCGACTCATTCACTATCCTCTGTTATTTACGCTCCTGTCATTTTTGCCTGGATATATGTTTTATTGTGTCACCCGCAAAACAGTTTCATCACATCTGCTTTCTAATTAACACCGTTCTGCTACCAGCAATATTTTCTTGGTAAAAGGCAGGAATTGTATTTAATGAATTTAAACTGCCTGATAACATCATTTTAACCTTCTCCGCTGCTGTTTTTCAAAAGTCATATTTAACCTGCTCTTTGAGGAAAGATATTGCAGCAGACACCAGGAGAAGCACGCCCATCCCGCCTCACTGTTGTAGAGGAGGTCAACATCACAAACCAATAATTCAATCAAAAACGTCTGCAGCACCTTTCAGGTGGAAGCTGTGTGCTGACAACCTCAGCAGGAGTGTATTTTTCATGACAAAGATACATCTATCATTGCATTGCCACAAGAAAGCATACTTTTAATAATTTATTAATTACTTATTAATCTTTTTAAATGCATTTGGTACATCTGCGTAGCTCCTCCCAGAGAACAGAAAACAGCAAAACCACCATAGGTCAATTACACGGATGGGAGGCTGAGTCAATCCGGCTGATGAAATGCCCAGCTTCTCACCCCAAACTCTGCACGGACTTCTGGAAACAGCCGGATGCTGGCAGCTCTGCTCAGAGACCATCCCGTTTTGAAAGTCACGCTCACACATTGACGTCAGACCCGATACTGTTATGACTCCCCGTGTTTAACGCTTCTTGAGTGAAATGGTTCCTGCGAATTTTCTCTACTTCACATTATTACAGGAAGGGGAGGAAACTTCACCTGGGCAGAAGCATCGCTTGAAGTCTGGCCATTTATGGAATCATAGAATTACAGAATTGTTTAGGTTGGAAAAGACCTTCAAGATCATCCAGTCCAACCATTAACCTACACTACCAAGTCCACCACTAAACCATGTCCTCAAGCACCACGTCTACACGGCTTTTAAATACCTCCAGGGATGGGGACTCAACCACTTCCCTGGGCAGCCTGGTCCAAGGCTTGACAACCCCTGCCATGATGAAATTTCTCCTGATATCCAACCTAAACCTCCCCTGGCGCAGCTTGAGCCCATTTCCTCTTGTCCTATCGCTAACTACATGGGAGAAGAGCCCAACACCCCCCTCCCTGCCCCCTCCTGTCAGGAGCTGCAGAGCGATCAGGTCTCCCCTCAGCCTCCTCTTCTCCAGGCTGAACACCCCCAGCTCCCTCAGCCGCTCCCCACCAGCCCTGTGCTCCAGACCCTTCCCCAGCTCCGTTGCCCTTCTCTGGACACGCTCCAGCACCCCAATGTCCTTCCTGTACTGAGGGGCCCAAAACTGGACACAGCATTCCAGGTGCGGCCTCACCAGTGCCGCGTACAGGGGGACGATCCCTGCCCTGCTCCTGCTGGCCACACTATTCCTGACACAAGCCAGGATGCTGTTGGCCTTCTTGGCCACCTGGGCACACTGCTGGCTCATGTTCAGCCGCCTGTCGACCAACACCCCCAGGTCCTTTTCGGCCAGGCAGCTTTCCAGCCACTCTTCCCCAAGCCTGCAGCGTTGCATGGGGTTGTTGTGACCCAAGTGCAGGACCCGGCACTTGGCCTTGTTGAATCTCATACCGTTGGCCTTGGCCCATCGGTCCAGCCTGTCCAGGTCCCTCTGCAGGGCCATCCTACCCTCCAGCAGATCAACACTCCCACCCAGCTTGGTGTCACCTGCAGACTCACTGAGGGTGCACTCAATCCCCTCATCCAGATCATCGATAAAGATATTGAACAAAGCTGGCCCCAAAACAGAGCCCTGGGGAACACCACTCGTGACCGGCCGCCAACTGGACTTAACTCCATTCACCACAACCCTCTGGGCTCGGCCATCCAACCAGTTTTTTACCCAGCGAAGACTACACCCATCCAAGCCATGAGCCGCCAGTTTCTCCAGGAGAATGCTGTGGGAAATGGTGTCAAAGGCTTTACTAAAGTCCAGGTTGACAGCATCCAAAGCCTTTCCCTCATCCACTAAGTGCATCACCTTGTCATAGAAGGAGATCAGGTTAGTCAAGCAGTTAGTCAAGCTTTGTAGCGTTACCGGTAAAGAAATTGTCTCTGACGTATGTTTGCATTTATAATATTCAGCCTTCAAGTAAACCTCCTCAGATTTACACCAAATGAGAAATGAACACCTGCATTCAAATTCTTCTGAAGTTGGGCATTTCCCCCGTTCTCTTGCTGCTGATCTTGCATTCCCTGCCAGGATGACAACATTTAACCCAGAATCCTGCTTACCAAAAATTATGACGGAGAAATGCTAATTTGGACTGTAGACTCCACATAAATACCAAGAGGACGCAGAAGAGGGAGCTCACACATTTGCAAATCAGAGGTAATTGCAGCAAGCCAGCAGAGCTGTCCTGGCACAGTATGCCCGCTGTGTCAGACTGGCTCCGTCCCTCCATGGAAAGCCCTCCCCAAACCCCCGGGTATTCCCACCCACCCCTTTCCAGGATAGGACCAAGACAGCTCAGAGCAGCTGGATCTCACCAGCACCTCTGGCTCTGCAGACACAACCTTCTTCTGGTCAGGACTAGCGCTCATCTGAAACGAACTTCCAAACCACTGGAGGCTCTTCCCATGTTGAGGTGCTGGAGCGTGTCCAGAGAAGGGCAACGGAGCTGGGGAAGGGTCTGGAGCACAGGGCTGGTGGGGAGCGGCTGAGGGGGCTGGGGGTGTTCAGCCTGGAGAAGAGGAGGCTGAGGGGAGACCTCATCGCTCTCTACAACTACCCTGAAAGGAGGGGGCAGGGAGGGGGTGTTGGGCTCTTCTCCCAAGGAACAAGCGACAGGATGAGAGGAAATGGGCTCAAGCTGTGTCAGGGGAGGTTTAGATTGGATATTAGGGAAAATTTCTTCATGGAAAGAGTGGTCAGGCATTGGACCAGGCTGCCCAGAGAGGTGGGGGAGTCCCCATCCCTGGAGGGGTTCAAAAAACGGGCAGAGGTGGCACTTGGGGACATGGCTTAGTCTGGTCTACCCTTGATTGGTTTAGTGTGGGCTTGGCAGTGTTAGGTTAATGGTTGGACTGGATGATCTTAAAGGGCTTTTCCAACCTAAACGATTCGATGATTCTATGTTGGCTATGGTAACAGTCACCTGCGAAGACTAAAGCAAGCAACGACAGCGCTCCATGCAGACCGTGGCTTTCTCCCCCCTAGCACATAGGGGCTGGGGTCAGGGTTGACACCAGCACAGCAGAGCCCATCGCGGCGGGGATGCCGATGGGTCCTGGCCAGGAAAGCACCCACACAGGGTGCTCCAGAGCAGCGGGCAGAGACGGGGTGCAGGCAGCTGGGATGGGATCACGGGGCGGCACAGGTATGGGAGCTTCGCAGGGGACGTCCCGGGGTGGCAAAGCTGGGACAGCAGCCGTGGGTGACCCTGTGCGCAGCCCCATGCGGGCCGGCTGCATCGCTGCCGCACACCGCTCCAGCACAAGTGATGCTTTTCCATCTCCGAGATTCAGGTTTCCAAGTTCGTCTGCGCGATCGTATCGCTCCTGAGACCGTGGAAATCTTCCCGCCACCCTGAAAGGCGGCGAAGGACCAGCAGGAGATGGGAAGGACCGCGACATGACCCAGCAGAAAAGCCAGCTCTGCTTTACGGCCACCGTGCATAACTTGAAGTCTTTGAAATGCAGCCTTACTAAAATTGCCTGGGTTTGATGCGGAGAGCGCTAGGAAAAGAGAAATAAGTCACTGGCTTGGTTTGACAAAAGCGCTAGTCCCTAAGACAGATGAGACAGTGCCTCGCTGGTGGTTTGCGGCTCTTTATTTCTCTCAAGCTTTGTTTTTCGTGTGTGCGTACACTCGGTGCGTGGGGGAGGAGAGCCGGCAAAAGCACTTGGGCTGAGGTTAATAACTCAGCACCCTGGTGGGGGAGTTCATCCCAGCGCTGCTTCTGACAAACGCTGACCTTCAGAAACTTGGATGCGGAAGAGAACAAATTGGCCAAATACATCCTGAAGCAGAGACAATAATGAAATGATGGCTCACATGGCCTGCGGGAACGTCGTTTCTCCAGCCCTCTGCCCGCGGCAAACGCAGGGAGCTCTCGCCATCCCCTTCCCCTTCCTCTGCCCTGCCCCTGCCGGGCGAACCCCAGGAATTCAAGAGCCCGAAGCCCCCCCGTGCTGGCCACGGACCCTCCTCGGCAGAGACGCGGGGCGGGAGGGGACGGCGCGATGGGAGGCTGTGTGGGCGCTGAGCGCTGGAGGAAGCGCCCCGCGATTTATCACAGACGGAGACAGCCGATCCCGGCGGGAGCTTTTCCGCCGTGGGAGCAGCGAGGCGGGGCACACGCGAGGACCAACGCGTGCGACGCTTAAAGATGGAGCTGGGAAAGTTGCTGAAGGTGCTCTGTGAGACGGCGACGGCGGGCACAGGGCACCGTCGCCCCGCCTGCAATCACAGCAATCTCCTCTGTCCTCTGAGTTTATTAAATCGCACCCGCTGCCAAAGGAAATATCTTTCATTACTCTGCAGTTTATTACTTTGATTTGTTGGGGTTTTTTTTACTCTTCAGTTGTGGCTTATATTTCTATTCTGGTACAAGCTCTGCTTTTAAAGCCTGATAAAATATCAACGCATGCACTAGCCCAATGTGTTAACTGACCCTTCGGCTGATAAAACACCTCCCTCATTAGGCACCATACCTCATTAAAAAAATTAAAAATATATATACACACACACCCCTTGATATTATCATCACCAAGCAGCCTCCCGCAGCGGCACGACAAGCTGCCGTTCTCCCGTGTTCCACGCTGAGCCGCCCACATTTGAGCAGCACCCAGCAAATGCCCGCTGTGGGTCGGGGTTGCTGGCGGGGGTGCCCCAGGAAGCCGAAGGACCGCAGGCTCCCCGCGTCCCTGCAGACACGCACAGGCACGTGCTGCACTTCCACCACGTCCAAAGCAGCCAGGAAAACTGCAGCGCTGAGCGAGCCGCAGCTTCGGCTTGGAAAGCTGAGCGAAGGCGTCGGGGTCTGCAAATTCAAACCGTTGGTTTATTCAAAATAAACCTGCAAAGCAATGCTGAGACTGCGCTCAGCGTGCTGGGGTTTGCCTCTCTAGACAAGGTCGTGCTTCCTCGCCCATCTGCGGCAGGGTGGTGGAAACAGGGATTTCCACCCCCCTTGCATGCACATGGGGGCCTTCAGGAGACATCTCCCAGGGGCAGCTCCCCACCTTGAAATCAAGCAACCTGTCAGACCTGTAAATGCTTATGCATTTGGAAACCTTGCACCTGGAAGCCGAGGTGTTGCGGTCAGTCTGAAGCCTCGCAAGTTAACTCTCCGTGGCACGAGGGCTGTGAGTGGCAGGGAGGGAGAGAGGAGTTTTCTTAGTCAGCTAAAGCAAGTGCAATGCGGAATAATTGAGCTTCCCGGTGGGAGAATTAATTCCAAAATGTAGCTGAAAAGCACTGACCTTGAGCAAGTTGGATGGAGAGATAAAGTTGATCGAGTGCATCCTGAAACTGAAGTAATTAATGAAATTGCCACTGGCATATATCTGGGGTGGCACACGCATCATTTATTCTGGGCTGCGAAGCGTCTGGGTCGACTGAGGGATCCTTCCAGGGCTGTATAACAACCCTCGGCTCAGACCACCGCGGCAGTAATAGCTCTGGCCCCGGACACCTCCGGGCTGATTCAGGGCTGCCCTCACCTTGCTGCGGCGGCGCTCATTGCCAGGAGACGCAACTCTCCGCCCCCGCAGCCTGCGACCAGGGGCTTCCTTCTCCGAAGCCTCAAAAGGACAAAAAAACCCCGGCGCCACTTCCAGAAGGGGTTTGGTCACCCAGCCTCTGACGCTGCAGTTGCTGTGAACTTTCGGAGCGAGGGAAAAAAAAGAAAAATCAGGAGTCTCGGTACAGCTCTGAAATGTGGGGCGGCAGGGGAGGCAGCGCAGGAGGGAGCACCAGCTCCCGCAGACCGAGGGGACACGGATCGCTCTCCCCCGCTGCTGCTGGGGAGCTCCTTCGCGGAAAAACCCCAAATCACAGCACGTCTGAGCACGGCAGCTTGTCGGCTGTCATTGGAAGGGCTTACGGAAGGGATTACGAGGGAAGGCTTTTCAACACGAGCTGTTCGCCGGGCCATTGCTGATGGGCAATGGCTCAGCGGGAACGTCACAGGGAGCAAAAGCTCCCAGCAGGGCTCAGAGATGGGTCAGGCCACCCCTCATCTTGGCCGCCCCTATTCTCTGACAAAAATTATTATTTGGTGGTTTAAAACAGGCTTGTTGGGATAATTCACAAGACCGGCACATTAGCCTGATAAATCTTCTTAAGGAAAGCACAGGAGTGAAGGAGAAAGACTAATTGCTCTGGTGAGTAACGGCTCTGGTTAATCTCCCAAGGAGAAAATAATTAGGACATTAAGGCCTGGGAGGGGACTGAGGCTTTCCAAGAAGCCCATGGATCACTGCTGGCCCCAGGGCTTCAGGCACCAGCTCCACATCCACGCAGTGAGGAAAGCGTGGGGAGAAAATGCCCAAAACCTGGTGGCAGCCCGGCAGAGTAGGAGAGGCAGGACCGCCTGGGGCTGCCCTGGGTGTAGCCCTGGATCCACCCAGGAACGGGAATCGCAGCTCCGGGGGGTCACCTTGAAACACCATTCATGACTCCGCCGCCGGGAGGATGGAGACCCGCAGGACGAAGACCGAGAGCTGAGAAGCAGATGGATAAAGCAAGCGCTGTTATCATGGCTATCAGGACAGCGCAAAATGAGATTCAGAACATCTCATTGCATTGTAAATCTGATGGGGAGCAGCTGAGGGGGCTGGGGGTGTTCAGCCTGGAGAAGAGGAGGCTGAGAGGAGACGTCATCGCTCTCTACAACTGCCTGAAAGGAGGGGGCAGGGAGGGGGTGTTGGGCTCTTCTCCCAAGGAACAGCGATAGGATGAGAGGAAATGGGCTCAAGCTGCGCCAGGGGAGGGTTAGGTTGGAAATTAGGAGAAATTTCTTCACGGAAAGAGTGGTCAAGCATTGGACCAGGCTGCCCAGAGAGGTGGGGGAGTCCCCATCCCTGGAGGGGTTCAAAAAATGGGCAGAGGTGGCACCTGGGGACATGGTTTGGTGGGCATGGGGGTGTTGGGTTGATGGTTGGACTGGTGATCTTAGAGGTCATTTCCAACCTTAATGATTCCTAGTTTTTACTTTCATTAACAAATAATCCAACCACCAAGGCAGGAAAGATGGAATTACTCCTCTCCCCTTAATTGGTTGAGTGGTGGACTTGGTAGTGTTGGGCTACTGGTTGGACTGGGTGATCTTCAAGGTCTTTTCCAACCTAAACGCTTCTATGACTCTGCGATTGTCAAACTTCAATTGGCATTGCTTACCAGTCCTACCGCCATCCTCCCACCTGCTGCTGGTGCAGCCTGCTGTGACCACCCCCGGTAATCCCCCCCCCCTCAGCCCCAGCCCGCACCCAGGTCCTGCCGTGAGAAGTGGTCTCCCCGTGAGAGGTGGTCTCCCCGTGAGAGGTGGTCTCCCCGTGAGAAGTGGTCTCCCCATGAGTGAGAGGTGGTCTCCCCGTGAGAGGTGGTCTCCCCGTGAGAAGTGGTCTCCCCATGAGTGAGAGGTGGTCTCCCCGTGAGAGGTGGTCTCCCCGTGAGAAGTGGTCTCCCCATGAGTGAGAGGTGGTCTCCCCGTGAGAGGTGGTCTCCCCGTGAGAAGTGGTCTCCCCATGAGTGAGAGGTGGTCTCCCCGTGAGAGGTGGTCTCCCCGTGAGAAGTGGTCTCCCCATGAGTGAGAGGTGGTCTCCCCGTGAGAGGTGGTCTCCCCATGAGAAGTGGTCTCCCCATGAGTGAGAGGTGGTCTCCCCATGAGAGGTGGTCTCCCCGTGAGAGGTGGTCTCCCCGTGAGAGGTGGTCTCCTGGGAGCCCCCCTACCGCCAGTGCAGCCCTGCTGCGGGGCAGCCTGAGACGGGTCTCCTGGGAAGGGGATGCTATCAAATAGGAGAATAGGAACACAGAGGACGATGAGGGGTCCTTTATCAAGGAATATCTTTCAGAGGGGGCGGCATAAAGCAGTTTGAGCACTACTCACCTGGGTTTGACAGGCGTAGGTAAAGGCATTCGCCGGCCACAACGCTGGAATCACTGCTTACCTCCCAGCAGACCACAAAGCAGCATCCAGAGGCCAAATTAGTGCAATTTCAAATGGTTTGAGGCTAAGCCTGGGCCAACTCAAGACCAGTTTCAGCAAGCAGACAAGTCTTATTTCACATAAATAATAAATGGATTTTTTTCATAAAGCACCCCCAAGCTCTTCCCTGCAGCTGTGTCACTGCCAGAGCACCTCCAAGGGAACAGCCTGCAAGGCGTAACCTTTTACTCCTTAGCAGAGGAAAACATCTTTTATTCAAAGCAACAGAAGCAGCACAAAGCCACTGGGCCAGCCCTTGCTGCTGGCTCGTGCTTCGGGGGACGAATTGCGGCCCAGCTGCACTCTCTGGGACTGCCACATTAATTGCTCGTTTCTCCCTTGCCTTAATCCCCACTCTCAGTGAAGCCGGATGGATCCAAGAGACGGTCTAGCATCCAATCTGCTAAATCCTCTTGCTGAACAGCCACACGCTCTGCCCCGCAGCCCCTGCACTGCCTGCAGCACCTGTGCTGCCCAGCTCTGCTGAGCTGCGGGGCTCCTTGCAGAAGAAACATCACAGGCTGCTCTCTGGGCAGCATCCCCCTCGCTGGTGGTCGGAGTGGCTGGGGAGGCGGTGGGAGCAGCTGGGGAGAGGGTTGGAGCAGCTGGAGAGGCAGTGGTCAGAGCGTCTGGGAGGTGTGAGAGTGGCTGGGGAGGTGGTGGGAGTGGCTGGGGAGGTTGTGGAAGCAGCTGGGAGGTGGTGGGAGCAGCTGGGGAGGTGGTTGGAGTGGCTGGGGAGGTGGTCAGAGCAGCTGGGAGGTGGTGGGAGCAGCTGGGAGGTGGTGGGAGCAGCTGGGAGGTGGTCAGAGCAGTTTGGAGGTGGTTGAATTGGCTGGAGAGGTGGTCAGAGCAGCTGGGAGGTGGTGGGAGCAGCTGGGAGGTGGTGGGAGCAGCTGGGAGGTGGTCAGAGCAGTTCAGAGGTGGTTGAAGTGGCTGGAGAGGTGGTCAGAGCAGCTGGGAGGTGGTGGGAGTGGCTGGGAGGTGGTGGGAGAAGCTGGAGAGCTGATGGGAGCAGCTGGGAGGTGATGGGAGCAGCTGGGAGGTGGTCAGAGCAGTTCAGAGGTGGTCAGAGCAGTTCAGAGGTGATGGGAGCAGCTGGGAGGCAGTGAGAGCAGCTGAGAGGTGATGGGAGCAGCTGGGAGGTGGTCAGAGCAGTTCAGAGGTGGTTGGAGCGGCTGGAGAGGTGATGGGAGCAGCTGGGAGGTGATGGGAGCAGCTGGGAGGTGATGGGAGTGGCTGGGAGGTGGTGGGAGCAGCTGGGGAGGTGGTCAGAGCAGCTGGGAGGTGGTCAGAGCAGCTGGGAGGTGGTGGGAGCAGCTGGGAGGTGATGGGAGCAGCTGGGAGGCGATGGGAGCAGCTGGGAGGTGGTCAGAGCAGTTCAGAGGTGATGGGAGCAGCTGGGAGGTGATGGGAGCAGCTGGGGAGGTGGTGGGAGCAGCTGGGAGGGGATGGGAGCAGCTGGGAGGTGATGGGAGCAGCTGGGAGGTGATGGGAGCAGCTGGGAGGTGATGGGAGTGGCTGGGAGGTGGTGGGAGCAGCTGGGGAGGTGGTCAGAGCAGTTGGGAGGTGGTGGGAGCAGCTGGGAGGCGATGGGAGCGGCTGGGAGGTGGTCAGAGCAGTTCAGAGGTGATGGGAGCAGCTGGGAGGTGGTCAGAGCAGTTCAGAGGTGATGGGAGCAGCTGGGAGGTGATGGGAGCAGCTGGGGAGGTGATGGGAGCAGCTGGGAGGTGATGGGAGCAGCTGGGGAGGTGGTGGGAGCAGCTGGGAGGTGATGGGAGCAGCTGGGAGGTGATGGGAGCAGCTGGGAGGTAGCACCGAGGCAGGAGCAGTGCAAGAGCTCGCACACTTCCACCGCTCACCGCAGCCACCTCTCCCGTCCTGGCTGCCGAGCCGCTGCCTCGCAGAGCCGTTCCCATGCCCTGGCCCGCAGCCGGCGCCAGGAGGGTCTGCCTGCCCCCCTCCCTCCCAGCCCTTGCAGCTGTTGGGCTCCTGGCTGGAGGGTGGAGAAGCGGGAAAGGACCCTGGGAGTGGCCCCTGGGTCAGCGCCTCGGCAGACAGCTCCGAAGGAGGCACACAGGATGAGATGTTGGTCCTTGGCAGGGCAGGAACAAGGTTTGGCCACTCCAGAATAACCTTTGCTGAGGAGAACTGCAAAGTTCACAGACGCACAGAATGGCTGAGGCTGGCAGGGACCTCTGGGGTCCCTCTGGTCCAAGCCCCTGCTCAAGCAGGGCCACCCAGAGCCGGTTGCTCGGGACCACATCCCAACAGTGTCTGAAAAGCCCCAAGGATGGAGACACCACGGGCTCTCTGGGCAGCCCAAGCTGTCAACCCAGTGGGCAACTGAAGTTGACCACAGTTGTCACCAAAAGTGTTAAGTACTCTTCCATCTCTACAACTCCCTGACAGGAGGGTGTAGTGAGGGGGGTGTTGGTCTCTTCTCCCACGTAGTTAGCGATAGGAGGAGAGGAAATGGGCTCAAGCTGCGCCAGGGGAGGTTCAGGTTGGATATTGGGAGAAATTTCTTCACGGAAAGGGTGGTCAAGCGTTGGACCAGGCTGCCCAGAGAGGTGGGGGAGTCCCCATCCCTGGAAGTGTTCAAAAAACAGGTAGATGTGGCACTTGGGGACATGGTTCAGTCCGGTCTACCCTTGATTGGCTTAGAGTAGACTTGGTAGTGTAGGTTAATGGTTGGGCTGGATGATCTTCAAGGTCTTTTCCAACCTGAACAATTCTATGATTCTATTCTATGATCTTCCACAGCTCATGGAGACCCGTGGGGGAGCGCTCAGTACTGCACATCCAGACTTGCAGCAGTGCTACAACAGTTTGCGTATCAGTGGGAGAAACGTCTACTGGGGGGGAAAAAAATACAACAAAAGCTACCGCGACAGGTTCCCGTGAAGAGCAGCATAATCATCGAGAAGTCAGGCTACCTCCGGCCCCACACCTGCTCAGTCATGACAAAACTCCACGTTTTCTCTGAGGATCTACAGCTCCATCTATTTCACGGCTTACAATTACTTGGTGAGAGAGCGAGCTATTTTAGGGCTCTCCAAGCAGAAAATAATCCTGTGTATTACTATGAGATAGAAGTCAAGTTACGTATTGGAAAAAGTCTGAACGTCTGAGCCTTCTTTACAACAGGAGTTGTTTGTTTCCCTCGCAGCTCTGTTTGATGCTCATCCATGGCCCTCTCCCTTCCGTGCTACCCCGACTTCAGACATGGAGTCTGCCTGGGGCCCCCTTGCAGACGCACATTAAGGAAGAGCAAAAAATGTTCAATACAGCGTTTCGGTAGCACTTGGTAGCCAGGTACAAGGTAAACGCAAATAACTTTTGAGCAAAGCTTTATTTATGAATTTGAAATTGGATTATTGGGTTATTGGCATAAACAGCAGCAGTGCTTCTTTTTTAAGATCTTCAAGAAATGTCCAGGGAGATGGCGTTTCTCCCTCTAAAGATCTCCAGGCAGTCCCCAATTTCCTAAACCTTCCAGATAAATGTCTCTTTGCCTGCACGAGTTTGTGTTGACATGAACCGCCCAGCAGACGAACCGATAACGATCACGGAGCTGCAGCACTGCGGGCAACGCTCGGCAGGCTCCCCGTGCCTGGCTAAGAGCCACGGTGAGTTTGCCTGAGGCACATCAATAGGAAGCCGAATGGATTCTGCTTCGGGGGCACGCTGAAACGCGGTCTCACTAAGCAGACAAATTGCAAGTGAACCGCAGCTGGTGGAGCATGGCAACTGCTGGTGAGAGTCAAGTGCTGAAATGCAACGGGCTGAGAGCAGACCGCGGCTCGGCTGCCGGTTCTGCCTGATGACCCCATCCAGGGGATACCTGCGCCGTACGCAATGCTTAACGCGAGATCAGTTTGCCCATGCAGAGATCTCTGGGCTCCCCCCAGCCCTGCCCGTTGCACGGGTGAAGTCTGTAAGACGTGTTACCCAGCCGGCCGGCCCAGGACCGCTCCAGGGCATCGCCCTCCGAAGGTCCAGCAGTCTGGGCTTGGCTCGGCTGAGGCTTCCAGGCTTGGCAGCAGGCAGCAGTTTCCTTGAGCCACCCCGCTCCCAACCCACACCTGAAAGCACATCCACTCGCGTCCCGTCTTCTCTGCAATCAGTGCTCCCGTGCTGCCAAACCCCGCCAGCGCTGAGGGACGGTGCGCCTAGCGAAACTGGAAAGAGGGGCAGATCTTTCAGTAGATCTGTGATTGATCTCGTCCTCTCTGCTGTGCATCTTCTGGTCCAGCAACAGTGAGATGAGCTTCCGTGCCTGCCTGCTCCAGACGTTTTCCGTCCACGGCCATGGAATTGGCCATTACCTGGCGATGCACTGTCCTCTGAAATACAAAGCCATCTTGCAGCAACAGCCAGGATTGGGATGGTCACGGTTGTCAGAGCAGCACTGCTAATACACTGACTCATAGAATCATAGAATCATGGAATCATAGAATCGTTGAGGTTGGAAAAGACCTTGAAGATCATCCAGTCCAACCATTAACCTACACTACCAAGTCCACACTAAACCAATCAAGGGTAGACCAGACTGAACCATGTCCCCAAGTGCCACCTCTGCCCGTTTTTTGAACACTTAACTGATTCAGTAGGACCAAGCCAGGCCCAGCACCTCTCTGACGCTGCCACCTCCAACAGGAACATCAGCGCTGAGGCTGCATCTGGCCCTGGCTCCGCTGACCCAGGCGCAGGATGTTCCTGCTAACGCCCGGCTTCACCCAACTTCCACGGGTGCCTCGTCGCGGAGAGGTGCCGTGCTCTGACGACAGCTCTGCGAAGACGGTGGCCACCGAGCTGCGTGTTCAGCCAAAGATTCGCTCTTGGGCAGCCCCCTGTTTCAGCACATGCTGCCCTTCCAGAGGTCTCTCACAGAGTCTGACTTCTGAGCTTAGAATAAGGAGATGATCGAGGGCTAAGGATGTTATTTCCTCCGGTACAGAAGACAAGCACTGAGATTTTGAGAGAGGCTGTGGCAGGGAAGCAGCTGGCAAGGGCGCATACCAGTATCAAGCCCCGTAAACACTTGAGCAAATTCCTGCTTTCCCCACCTCCTGCTCATTTCATTGCTTCCCCTCACACGGCGTCTAAAATCTGTCCCTTTACACCCGAGGCAGCAGCCACAGCCGGGAACAAAAGCCATGTGCGCTGAAACACAGAAGCGTTACGCGTCTCTAAGCAAG
Source organism: Pelecanus crispus (assembly GCF_030463565.1). Classification (NCBI taxonomy): domain Eukaryota; kingdom Metazoa; phylum Chordata; class Aves; order Pelecaniformes; family Pelecanidae; genus Pelecanus; species Pelecanus crispus. The sequence goes on from NC_134643.1 coordinate 227,574,796, forward strand.
GGGCTCTTGTTTGCGCGGCACGACAAGATGTTCCCTCAACCTGCTCTGCCTTAGCGCACGATGTTTGCTTTTAATGGCCGCCTTCCTCATCCTGCCGCATTCATCCCACTCAGCACTCCCAGCCTGGATGCTGCGTGATCCTTTTTGTTGTCAGGATACAGCCGGCCCTCCGCAAACCCACGGACACCTTCCCTGTGACTGATCTCGTCCTCTCTGCTGTGCATCTTCTGGTCCAGCAACAGTGAGATGAGCTTCCGTGCCTGCCTGCTCCAGACGTTTTCCGTCCACGGCCATGGAATTGGCCATTACCTGGCGACGCACTGTCCTCTGAAATACAAAGCCATCTTGCAGCAACAGCCAGGATTGGGATGGTCACGGTTGTCAGGGCAGCATCGCTAATACACTGACTGATCTTCATCGTCACACCAATACCCATTTTGGCTAACGGGCTGCCCCGCTGCAGAAGCAACCCCAACCACGTGCTTACGGCCCACGGCTGCAGGGCAGCTGGCCCGCGCCAGCCCAACCATCAGCACCGCCCGTACGCCCACCCTTCTGCTCCGGCTGGGCCGCCGGGCAGCATCATCCCGGCCGATCCCTGCCGGCCGATCTCCCCCAGGCCAAACCCGCTCTGCCTGTGGTGTGAAGAGAAAAGAAATCTGCCACAGGACCTCAAGCATCTTAGCTAGAGAGAAAGGCTCTCCTCTGAAAGTTTCTTGGGGATGCTTTCATGCGAAGCCAGGGCAATACCTTACTGTGACCTGGGAAAAGCCCTTCCCAGAGGACAGCCCAGAGCCATCACCAAGAGAGAAGGCTCTAAGGAGCTGGCCACACACGTGCCCTTAGCAGACCTCTCTGATATGAAGTCTGCAGCCTCAGCTGGACTGCAGTTTTTTATAAATAATATATAAATGCGTTTTGCTGATTGCTCAGTTGCTGTTGCCTTACCTAACTGTGTCTTTGTGCCCAGGCTGCAAATCATCTGAAGAATGCATTGTGTCTCCTCTCCACAGGACTTCAGTACATTGCGGAGTGAGTGCCGCTGCAAATTAACTTTTAAATCTGCTTATTTCCGGAACCTCAAACGGCAGTGTGTAGAGGAAGGACTTGGAGTCTATCTGAGGCCAAGATACTGAACTTCAGGCAAATAGAAAATTGCCTTGTGTCGTGGCTCAGCCCCAGCCCCAGCTCAGCACCACGCAGCCGCTGGCTCGCTGCCCCTGCCCCGGTGGGATGGGGGAGAGAATCGGAGGAGTAAGAGTGAGAAACACTCCTGGGCTGAGATAAGAACAGGTTAAGAATTGAAATAAAATAAAGTAAAATAATAATAATAACAATATAATGATAATAGTAATAATGATATCCAAAGCCAGTGATGCCCAATGCAATTGCTCCCCACCCGCCGACCCATACCCAGCCAGTTCCCAGCAGCGATCGCTGCTCCCCGGCCAACCCCCCCAGTTTCCATACTGCCCATGACGCCGTATGGTATGGAATGGCCCTTGGGGCAGTTGGGATCAACTCTCCTGGCTGTGCCCCCTCCCAGCTTCTTGTGCCCCTGGCAGAGCATGGGAAGCTGAAAAGTCCTTGCCTGGCATAAGCAGCACTGAGCAACAACTAAACCATCAGTGTGTGATCAGCATTCTTCTCCTACTAAATCCAAAACACAGCACTGTGCCTGCTGCTAGGAAGAAAATTAACTCTATCCCAGCCGAAACCAGGACAGTATCCACCCCTTATTCTATACCATCTACGTCATGCACAGGGCCTCCCCTTTCCAATGTGTTCTAATTCATCACCACCGCTTTCACTGTCTTGATATATACACACAGATACCATTGCCTTCGTCTATGGGCCATCCCTCTAAAATGGCCATTGAGTTCATTCAGCCCAGGACTTTGGGCTCCATCCGTCATCACAGTCTGTCAGAGCAGGAGAGGCGGTGTGCGGTGTTGGATTGCTGCATGCTGAAGCCAGGTCTCATTCCAACACAGTTTCATCAAAGTTCATTTTCATTAAGCTGGGCAATTCTTACTGCAATACAATTGATGGGGCATATAGCAACTATAACGTACAGTATTATATACTTAATATTAACCTACTATATTATTATATTAACATTATACTATATTATTATATTAACATGCAGTTAAGAGATAACATACAGTTGAGAGATAACATACAGTATTATAAAGCAATTAATAGAATCATAGAATCATGGAGTCGTTTAGGTTGGAAAAGCCCTTTAAGATCATCCAGTCCAACCAGTAACCCACACTACCAAGTCTACTCTAAGCCAATCAAGGGTAGACCAGACTAAAATATCACACAATTCAGTTCATTGGCTATTTTCACCCAAAATCAGATTCCCTTACCTTGAGGTACACATTGGACTTCCCCATCCTTCCGCATCACCCACCAAGTGCACCCAGGTCCTTGAGGTCCTACTAAATCCAAACCACAGCGCTGTGCCTGCTACTGGGAAGAGAATTAACCCTATCCCCGCCGAAACCAGGCCCAAGGGCAATATGGATTTGGCGTATTTCATCATGACAAAGGCTCGATGGTATCTCGCACAGCCAGGCAACGCCCAGAGGAAAATGCCTTCTCTCGCCAGACAGCGCCTACGCTTTACCTCTGCTATTTCCTCCTCGGACCCACACATTGTTCTCAAGGCGTTTCCTGCCGAGGGCCGTCAGAAGCAGCGCGTAGCCCTAAACAGACGGCTGCTAGCCGGACCAGGGGAGACGCCCCGGTACCACGACTCAGGGGCGGCAGCGGCTCCTGAGGGTTTCTCATCTCCCAGCCGGGACGGCACGTTTTGGTGGAAGAGCCTCTTCGCTTCCTAGCAGCCCACGGCTATCCACACTCCCGTAAAGCCGCAGCACCGTGCTCTGCTGATGATTAATCGCAGGTTAATCGGGGATTCCTGACTAAGCCATTGTCCGAAATTCCCTTTTGCTTTGTTTTGCATCATCAGGATCGAGCTCGTTAGTTTGACAGCCCCGCCTTCACCCCGCGTTTTGACGCAGCTCTTCTCCAGCCGCTGCTGCAGATGCTGAACCCGGAGACGAGACCCTTCGCTGGCAGCGGGTTGATCTGAGCAGCGGCAAAACACCCACAGAATTTGCCCACCTAAAAGAGAAAAAGATTGCTAGCACTTTTTATTCCCCTACTCTTCACAATTTATTATGAGTTAAAGGCAGTAGATGACTCGGTTTCATTTTCAGTGTCAAACAGGTGAGTAAAGAAATGCTATTTTCTTTATTTATTCACCAGCTTATAGACAATTTGCGGAGAAGAACGGTAATTTTAAAAAGAATTTAGTTACGCCTCTCCTTTTCACACTGCTTTTCCCCTGGGAGTTTGAAAGGACTTTGAAGACAATAAATATAAAAATCCTCGAGGCCTTCCTGCCATCTCTTCAGGACCACGACATTGCAGTGACCGGTGCAAAAGCCCACCTTGGCACGCACTTACACACAAAAAGATCAACGCCCCTGTGACCAAAATTTAAAAATATTCCTGTCCCACTTCAGCTGGATCGGGATCCTCCCGCACCCCTGCCGGGCTCACAGATCCCAAGCCCTTTCTGAGCCGAGGATTGCTTTGCCTCGTCCACGTCCTAGTGCCGAGCATTTTCAGCCGAGGAGGCTTCCCGAGCCGCACGTTTTTGCTGTGCGTTCAGCACACGCAAAGGGATTTTTCCTCCAGGAACTTGCCCGGCCCCTCCACGAGCCCCTGTGAGCTTCAGCATCCCAGCGAGGAGCTCCGCCGCCCAGGACTTTGGGCTCCATCCGTCATCACAGTCTGTCAGAGCAGGAGAGGCGGTGTGCGGTGTTGGATTGCTGCATGCTGAAGCCAGGTCTCATTCCAACACGGTTTCATCAAAGTTCATTTTCATTAAGCTGGGCAATTCTTACTGCAATACAATTGATGGGGCATATAGCAACTATAACGTACAGTATTATATACTTAATATTAACCTACTATATTATTATATTAACATTATACTATATTATTATATTAACATGCAGTTAAGAGATAACATACAGTTGAGAGATAACATACAGTATTATAAAGCAATTAATAGAATCATAGAATCATGGAATCGTGACCCGTGCGCGCAGAACGAGCTGCTTTTCCTTTTGAACCTGCTCCTTGCCAGTCCTCGTTTCCAGCCCTGGAAGAGTCAAGCGCCATCCGCAGGAGTTAACCCTTCATGGCTAGGAATGCCTTTGCTTTCAGCCGCAAAAGCTCCCCCTGCACTCGGCCCCTAACGAGGCAGACGATGACGAACAGAGAACAAAACGCCTTTTAGCGTCAGAGCTCTAAGAAGCCATTATTGGCCCTTTAATCTTCAAACAACTGATTAATGATGTGACATGCAATAAACAGGGTACCATATACTGTTGGTTTGATATAACTTTATTTGCATCACAATGACGTTAAATTATACAGCCGCCTTTATATAAAACTAAGTAAAGATAAATTTACTGCCTTTTCTGAGGTACCTTGATGCGTGTAATACACGTCAGAGGCCACAATCACTGAAAACTCAAACAATTTAGGTCCAATTCCAGTAATACTGCTAACAGGTTCTGAAAAAGACCTTGAAGAAACACAACCACTTGTCCAGACACAGAGGTACCCACCCAGAGGGTCCCACGTTTTCTGGAAGTCAAGCAGCGCGGGTACATCCAGAGACCCCTCGTCAGCCTGTGCCCTCACAGCCTGAGACCGGGAAGAAATTCCCACCAAAACCCTGCTGGGTTTAAATCTTCCCTCAGCCAGAGGAACTGATTGTGGCAGGTACGCTACAAACCCAAGACTGTTGTACCAACAAATAACATATTTCTCCAGAGAATTTCTCTCTCTGCTGTCCAGATAAGGAGCCAACACAGAAGAGATGAAGCATGATGGTCAAGCACTGGAAGGGGTTGTCCAGAGAGGCGGTCGATGCCCCATCCCTGGAAACATCCCAGGCCAGGTTGGACGGGGCTCGGAGCACCCTGCTCTGGTTAAAGCTGTCCCTGCTCGCTGCAGGGGTTGGGCTGGATGATCCCTAAAGGTCCCTTCCCACCCAAAGCATCCCATGACTCTATGCGATCCTGCCCCGCTTCGTGCGTAGGCTGTGCAGAGCTCAGCACCTCCACGCCGGCTGCCGAGGGGGCACGAGTGGAGCTGTTCTGTGGGGTGTCTGAGCCAGCGGCGCACAGCTGAACGGCCGAACCGCTGGCCGCCAGCCTCGGCGGTGCTGTACCTTCCTACTCAGTCATCCAGGCCACCCTGCATCGGCTCGCAGAAAAGGCGCTCCTCAAATCCTTCACTGGCCAGCAGGAGCAGGGCCGGGATCGTCCCCCTGTGCTCGGCGCTGGGGAGGCCGCACCTGGAATCCTGTGTCCAGTTTTGGGCCCCTCAGCGCAAGAGGGACATTGGGGTGCTGGAGTGTGTCCAGAGAAGGGCAACGGAGCTGGGGCAGGGTCTGGAGCACAGGGCTGGTGGGGAGCGGCTGAGGGAGCTGGGGGTGTTCAGCCTGGAGAAGAGGAGGCTGAGGGGAGACCTGATCGCTCTCTACAACTACCTGACAGGAGGGGGCAGGGAGGGGGTGTTGGGCTCTTCTCCCAAGGAACAGCGATAGGATGAGAGGAAATGGGCTCAAGCTGCGCCAGGGGAGGTTTAGATTGGATATTAGGAAAAATTTCTTCACGGAAAGGGTGGTCAAGCATTGGACCAGGCTGCCTAGAGAGGGGGGGGAGTCCCCAGCCCTGGAGGGGTTCAAAAAATGGGCAGAGGTGGCACTGGGGGACATGGTTTAGCGGGCATGGGGGTGTTGGGTTGATGGTTGGGCTGATGATCTTAGAGGGCCTTTCCAACCTTAATGATTCCCAGTTTTTACTTTCATTAAAAAATAATCCAGCCACCAAGCCAGGAAACATGGAATTATGACTCTGCCCTTAATAGGTTTAGTCTGGACTTGGCAGTGTTGGGTTACTGGTTGGACTGGATGATCTTAAAGGCCTTTTCCAACCTGAACGATTCCATGATTCTCCTACCTACGTCACCATCTTGATCTGCATCTTCTCCTCTTAAACTTCAGCACCCAATTCGGCCACCGCGCTGCTCACCAGGCCGGAAACCTCCCTCCGGGTTCCTCACGGCTGTCCGTCCCCTGATCTAACCTACTGTGCCTGGAAGAAACCCCAGGGCTCGCCATCAGGCTCCCAAAGCGCTGGGCACCCATCCGGCCTCTGCCTTTCTCTCCCCAGCAGCCCCCGAGCCCGGCGGTGCAAGAGGCGGCCTGCGCCTCCCCGCCTGGGCCTGCACCGGAGGCTGGGGCGAGTGGAGCGGGCTGGGGCGGGCACCAAGGGTCCCCGCACCCCCAGGCCGGGACCCGGGGCGGTGAGGGCCGAGCCCTGCAGATCCCCGCACCCCCAGGCCGGGACCCGGGGCGGTGAGGGCCGAGCCCTGCAGATCCCGGCGCCCCCAGGCCGGGACCCGGAGCGGGAAGGGCCGAGCCCTGCAGGTCCCCGCACCCCCAGGCCGGGACCCGGAGCGGGAAGGGCCGAGCCCTGCAGGTCCCGGCGCCCCCAGGCCGGGACCCGGGGCGGTGAGGGCCGAGCCCTGCAGGTCCCCGCACCCCCAGGCCGGGACCCGGGGCGGTGAGGGCCGAGCCCTGCAGGTCCCGGCGCCCCCAGGCCGGGACCCGGGGCGGTGAGGGCCGAGCCCTGCAGATCCCGGCGCCCCCAGGCCGGGACCCGGGGCGGTGAGGGCCGAGCCCTGCAGGTCCCCGCACCCCCAGGCCGGGACCCGGGGCGGTGAGGGCCGAGCCCTGCAGATCCCGGCGCCCCCAGGCCGGGTCGCGGCGCCCCCGCGCCGGGCCGGGCCGAGCCCTGCGGGTCCCCGCTCCCCCGGGCAGCCGGGCCCACCCCCTCAGCCGCTCGGAGGAAGTGACGTCAGCCTCCCCGCCTCCCCGTGAGGCCACTTCCGGCGCCCTGGCCCCGCCCCTCGGGATAAGCGGCGCCGCGCGCGGCCCTGGGCCTCTTTTCCGCCGCGCGGCCCAAGATGGCGGACACGCAGGTGGGCGCAGCGCGGCGCGGGCCCGGGATCCCCCCCCCCCCCCCCCCGGGACCCCCCCCCGGGACCCTCCCCGGGGCCGCCACCCGCCCCGGGCCTGCGGGGGGACCGCGGGGCTGCGGCCCGGCCCGGCGAGGGGCGGCGGCGAGCGGCCTGTGGGCCGCTGTGGGCGCGGCGGCGGGGGGGGGGGGGGGTGTCCGTGAGGCACTGGGGCCGGCTCGGCTCGGCTCGGCTCCGCTCCCTTCCCCTCCCGCTGTCGGCGTGGCACCGTGCCCCGGGGGCTGGCTCGCTCCCGGCGCGGGGGAGCTTCCGCGCCCCGGGGCTGCTGGTGATGCTCCCCCCCGTCTCTCTCCCCTCCTCAGACCGAGCGGGCCTACCAGAAGCAGCCCACCATCTTCCAGAACAAGAAGCGGGTGCTGCTGGGCGAGGGTGGCAAGGAGAAGTTGCCCCGCTACTACAAAAACATCGGCCTGGGCTTCAAGACTCCCAAGGAGGTAAGGCATGGCCGTCTGCGGGGCCTGGGCAGGGCTGCTCCGCTCCCGGTCGTCTTCCCCGGGCCCAGCGCCTGCTCCCGCCGCAAGCCGGAGGCCGTGGCGGCCCTGCCGAGGGCGTGCGCTCGTAGGCCGACGTAGGTGTGGCTGCTCTGAGCGCAGGCGCTGAGCTTGCGGCGCTGCCTGAGCCGTTTGTCGACCCGCGCGCCGACCATCGTTTCTCTTTGTAGGCAATCGAGGGCACCTACATCGACAAGAAGTGTCCCTTCACGGGCAATGTCTCGATCCGTGGCCGAATCCTGTCAGGTGAGTCGTGAAAGCTCCTTGAGGAGCAACACTACGGGCGTAATCTCGTGACTGCCCTGATGCACGTCAGCAGTCGAAGCCCACGAGCTGTCGGCGGCGATCCAGAGCTGCCTGGAAGCCCCGCTGTGGTCCTTGAGCTGCACATGATGCCATTCTCTCACGATGGTCTTCCAAGTCTCGCGGTGAAGGGGCTTTGACGACAATGCCGCACGGCTTTGCTGATGCCCAGCGAAAGGACCGGGTGCTGGCGGTTGCCCTTCCAGATGTGCTGTTCTGTGGTGCAGATGTCGGTGCGATACGGTAGCGGATAACGCAGGGAGCGTTGGTTCTAGGAAAGGTCTGGCAGCGTGCTTAGAAGTCTTCAAAAAGACAAGAGAAATGGGTTGTTTTATAATACAAATTTGAGTATTGTAGCCTGGCAGTAGGAGAGCCCTTTCATCCTGGTAGAACTAGGGTCCCAGAGCACCCCTCAGAGGATGTGTTCCAGTTTATTATTAATGTAAAAAAGGAGAAATTACTGGAATTGAAGGGTACTGCCTTCCGCTGTCAAATACCACTCGTCCCTGCTGATCTTACTGGGTAGCTCTTGTGAAAATCTCCGTTCCCTGTTAGTTACAACCCAGATCCCCGGCCCGGTTTACCCCTGGTCAGCGCGTGCTTGCTTACGCTCGTCGCTGTCGCCTCCCCCCCTGCTTCTGTCGCCCAGGTGTGGTTACCAAGATGAAGATGCAGCGCACCATTGTCATCCGTCGGGACTACCTGCATTACATCCGCAAGTACAACCGCTTCGAAAAGCGCCACAAGAACATGTCTGTGCATCTGTCCCCCTGCTTCAGGTGCGTGCAGGCCCCCACAGCGCCGGGGGGAGCGTTACTCCGTGGAGAGGGGGGGTGTGGGAGTGCCAGGCGCGCTCCGAGTGTTTATAGGTACTGGTTGTAGCGCGGAACTCGGCTTTTGCGTGGAATCGTGCGTGTCGGTGTGACACGCGCGGTTTTATTGTTGCTCCTGACCCGGAACCTGCTTACTGGTGATGATGTCTAAACTCACGATGGTCTTCAGAGCCTCTGCTAGCCAGGGGGGCTGCTGACAATGCCGGTGGCAATTGCTGAACCGTAGGACGGGTTCTGGTCAGTCTGCCTGTTCGGAAACCGTGCACCGCGACAGCGCTGCAGTTCTTGAGAAAGGATAAAAACTTCGATGTTTCTGAAGTAAACGCTGAGGCCAGAGGGGACAGGCTCAAAGGCTGGTGGTTTTTTTTGTCCACCACGTGTTCCTCAGCCTGTCTTTGCAGCGCAGGTTTCCAGAAAAACCGGGACTGGCGTTGCAGTCCGGCTGATCTGGCTGAAGTGCTTTGAGCCTGTGTGTGACTGGGAGGGAAACTCCCGGCCTCTGAAGGGTTTCCCTTCAGCGCTTGGCACTCATCCCGCTCTTGAAAAGCTTGCCTTTAGTTTAGCCTTGCCTTGATTTTGAGCTCAGCGCGGAGTGACGGACTCCGAGGCCTTGTGGCAGCTGCGGGGGGGTGACTGCCACTTTTTAGGCACGCTGAAGACCACCCTGCTTTACAGCTTGGGGTATCGGAGGTCACCTTCGGCGCTGTCTTGCTCGGTAGCGTCACGCGAGGCAAACGTCCGTGCTGCAGAGCAAACCAAGCGTAAATGCGGAAAATTGAGAAGCGCTGAAATGCCGGTGATGTCTTTGCAGGGATGTGCAGATTGGGGATATCGTCACCGTGGGAGAGTGTCGTCCCCTCAGCAAGACTGTCCGGTTCAACGTCCTCAAAGTCACAAAAGCTGCTGGTACCAAGAAGCAATTCCAGAAGTTTTAAAGACGGCATATTGGAAGATACGCAGGACAAATAAAACTTTTGTAAAAACGTACCCTTGTGTGTGTAATCTGAAATAAATAGCGTGGGGACGCAACAGCGCGTGTGAACTCCTCGGACTGCGGAAACGGGCGAGATGAGCGCGCCTCTCGAGGAAGACGTGAGAGTGTTACGCAGATGCGGGTTCAGATATTCCATGTTTTCCGTTCGGAAACGACCAGGGTTTGGGCAAGGGACGAGGAGCAAGTCTTGTGCCTGTGTTGCTAAGCGGGGACCTTGGTATTTTTCCGCGGAGCTGACGCAATCTGAGCGGTACCGTGAGCGAGCCTTCCTCCGTCTGAGGTGCGGCGTAGCCAGCTCCCGCACAGCCCTGTCCAAAAGGAAAACTGCCTTTGCGTCTCCTCCCGGGCTCTATTCCGGGACAGGCTGACCGAGGCCGAGATCTTCAATGCGTGGGGAACTGGGGCACAGTCAAAAAGCAGAAGAGGACGCGCTCTGACCGCTTTTGGTTACTTTCTGGGGAGTTCTCGCAGCTTCCCAGTTCAGTACCCATTCCTGCTCTCCCATTTCACCCCTCCCCGGCGTGGCTGCAGGCAGTAACAGACTGGAGATCAGGCGATAATTTGGTTTAGAACAACGTAAAGCCTCCTCTTGGTGATAAAGGCAGTTGTGACTTTAAAGATGGTTTCTCAGAAAGCTTAAGTGTGCGCTTAAGGAGAAAGATGCCGTGTGGTGGTTTCACACACAGAGGTGTCCAAGCGCATTTTTACAAGGCTCTGGTGTGTGTCAGCAGCTGAAGGGAATGGGAATTAATGCTAAAGAAACTGCTTTTCCTGCAGGTTTGGTTTTTTTTTTTTTTTCTTTAGAGGTGACAGTTGCTCGTGGTTCCAGCAGTCGTAGGAAATGTTATTCTGGGAGCTGAGTAAGCCCTTCTGTAGGAAACACATCCCACGTTCGGGGGAAAAACCAGGAGGCAGCGATGGTGTGACGCAGTACGGATGGCACGCCTGTCGTGGAGCATCAGGAGAGGGCATGTGATGAGAACCAGAGGTGGAAAAAAACCAAAATCTGGCGTTTGAAACCCTTGTAGTTCAGCTGGCAGCGCTACCTTAACCCAGGGCTGGCTCCGGCGGCGTTGCCTGTTGAGCTGACGCTGGATCGGGCTGCGAGAGCAATCCGGTGCCCCACGGCTTGCGGAAAACGCTGCGCGGCGGTGACTTCTGTATTGGCGCGCGCCTGGCTTGCGAAAATTTAGTAGCGTTTGCGTGAGAGCTTTTTGGTTCGTGCTGCCTTGTACCTTTGCGGCAGGGAGGAATTGTGCTGAGGGAGCTGGGATTCTGCTGAGGGAGCTGGGGGTGTTCAGCCTGGAGAAGAGGAGGCTGAGGGGAGACCTGATCGCTCTGCAGCTCCTGGCAGGAGGGGGCAGGGAGGGGGTGTTGGGCTCTTCTCCCATGTAGTTAGCGATAGGACAAGAGGAAATGGGCTCAAGCTGCGCCAGGGGAGGTTTAGGTTGGATATTGGGAGAAATTTCTTCATGGAAAGAGTGGTCAAGCATTGGAACAGGCTGCCAGGGAAGTGATTGAGTCCCCATCCCTGGAAGGGTTCAAAAACCATGTAGACGTGGCACTTGGGGACATGGTTTGGTGGGCACGGGGGTGTTGGGTTGATGGTTGGGCTGATGATCTCAGAGATCCTTTCCAACCTTAATGATTCCTGGTTTTTACTTTCATTAACAAATAATCCAGCCACCAAGGCAGGAAACGTGAAATTATGACTCTGCCCTTAATTGGTTGAGTGGTGGCCTTGGTAGTGTAGGTTACTGGTTGGACTGGATGATCTTCAAGGTCTTTTCCAACCTCAACGATTCCATGATTCTAAACTGCCCCAGCCCAGCCTGTCCGGGCGGCCGCTCGAGATGTCTGCGCGCAGTCATGCGACGGCTGTTACGCACGGGGACCCTCAGACGAGGCTGCTGGGGGTTGTGGTGCCCGGAGGTTTCAATGCCTAAATCCACAAGCCTTGTGGGAAGCTGGGATCAGGGCTGGGGGAAGAGGGGGAGCAGGGGCTCGGCTGCGGTACAGGATCCCGGCAGAGCTCCGGAGCCCACGTTCCCACCCAGGCTGCGGGATGTCGTAGCCTCACCGGTGCTGCAGCAGCACACGCGTCGGCTCCTCGGCTCTGCCACCCGCAGCCCAGCTGCGCCGTCCACCTGGAGCAGAGCGGGCAGGAGGCAGCAGGTCGTGCCAGAGCAGCAAAAAGGAGGTGTCCGCGCTTTCCAGAAGTCACGAAATGGGTCAGCCGCAGAGCAAGCGGGGAGAGCACCTCTGGAGGCACGTCCCTGGGTGCTGAGGAGCCAGGCGAGAGCTGCATGTGGGAGGGCGGCTGGAAAGGTTGGGGTCTCGGGGGGGCTCTGGGGTGCAGGGGGGCTCGCAGCGCAGCTGCCTGGCAGAGCGTTGGCCCGGCTTTGCCCCCAGCCCGGGCAGCTCCTCGGGGACGGCATCCTTGCGCTTCGCCTGTGCTGAGAAGGCGCGGGGAACTTCGCAGCAGGAGTCCCGCTGCCCCGCCATGACTGCGGCTGAGGGATGCCTCCGTCGCTGCCTTCACACCGAGCAGACCTGGGTAAAACGCTAATTATTCACCGCTTCCGTGTACAGCAAGCCTGCGTCTGGAAGGTCCGTGTCCCACTGGCGTGCTGTAGCAGCTTCCCCAGCGCAAGCGCTCCCTGGGGATCTGCGGCATGGCTCGGCTTGCAGGCTCTTGGCAAGAGCACATCAGCTTCTGCCGCTGCAGGAGCGCAGAACCTGTCCCTTAGAAGCTCCTGGAGGAGACTGGTCCGGCTGCTTCCAGCTTCCTCGGAGGTTATGGAAGCTAGAGGAGCAGCAAGACCAAGCCGTGGCTGGGGGTGGTTGCGTGACCCGGTGGAGCTGATCTGGTGGCTCGCCGCTGCCGAGTGGAGGGGGTCTCGTTGCCCTTCCTCCGCCTCCCACCTGGCCCGTTTCGCTCACTAACCAGGCAGAAAACAGCCGGCTTTTCTTCTCTCCAGGTTGTTTTCTGCTGGCTCGGTGAGGTGAATCATAGAATCATAGAATGGTTGAGGTTGGAAAAGACCTTGAAGATCATCCAGTCCAACCAGTAACCTACACTACCAAGGCCACCACTAAACCAGTTAAGGGGAGAGTCATAATTACATGCTTCCTGGATTGGTGGCTGGGTTATTTGTTACTGAAAGTAAAAACTAGGAATCACTAAGGTTGGAAAGGCCCTCTAAGATCACCAGCCCAACCATCACCCCAACACCCCCATGCCCACTAAACCATGTCCCCAAGTGCCACCTCTGCCCATTTTTTGAACCCCTCCAGGGCTGGGGACTCCCCCACCTCTCTGGGCAGCCTGGTCCAATGCTTGACCACCCTTTCCGTGAAGAAATTTTTCCTAATATCCAACCTAAACCTCCCCTGGCGCGGCTTGAGCCCATTCCCTCTCGTCCTAGAACCGTCTCGCAGAGCAGCGAGAAGGGAGGGAGGGAGCCCCGTCGTGGAGGTGCTGGAAGGAGGTGGTTGTGAGTGACCACGCCGTCAAATCTGCTCCCCCCCTTCCTTAGAGAAGTGTCGCTGTGTTCAATGAGGAGGCAGCTTGGCCACCCAACCAGCAGCTCCCCGATCCAGCAAGGGATGAAACTGCTCATCCCTCCTTTCGTGCGGCCGTCGGTGGCTGCGAGGAGGCTCCATCGCAGCCGCTCATCCAGACAGGCACAATGAATACTGCCTGACGGGAGGGGGCAGGGAGGGGGGGTCGGGCTCTTCTCCCAAGGAACCAGCGATAGGATGAGAGGAGATGGGCTCAAGCTGTGTCGGGGGGCGGGGTTAGGTTGGATATTAGGAAAAATTTCTTCATGGAAAGAGTGGTCAAGCATTGGAACAGGCTGCCCAGAGAGGTGGGGGAGTCCCCAGCCCTGGAGGTATTTAAAAGATGTGTAGATGCGGCGCTTTGGGCCATGGTTTAGTGGGCATGGGGGTGTTGGGTTGATGGTTGGGCTGATGATCTTAGAGATCCTTTCCAATCTTAATGATTCCTAGTTTTTACTTTCATTAATAAATACTCCAGCCACCAAGCCAGGAAACATGAAATTATGACTCTCCCCTTAACGGGTTTAGTGGTGGCCTTGGCAGTGTTGGGTTACTGGTTGGACTGGATGACCTTGAAGGTCTTTTCCAAGCTCAACGATTCGATGAATCTACGAACGTTCATGATGGTGTCTCAGAAGCAGCCCTGCGCTGCTGGTGAGGCCGCGCCTGGGTGCTGTCCGGGTCCCCCAGCACCGGCAGCGGGAGGCTGGAGCAGACCGGGGACCCTTCCCACCCGCGTCCGGGTGCGGTGATGGACCCCAGGGCAGGGCGGGGGGCCGTGGGACGGGCACTGAGCAGCCACGGCCCCCGTTTAAGCCACCAAGAGATGGCCCAGGTCGTTAGCGGTGAGCTGGCTTCCTTTTGATCCCGTGTACGGAAACAGGAAAAAAAAAGCTCATACACAGCTCAGTCAGTGAAGCTCTAGACGTTGGTAACAAATTAATGCTTCAGCCTGGCTTTAATGGAAAATAGATCCTGGCCAATTAACTTCTGGGAGGAGCTTTATGTAGCAATTGCACAACGTTCTCATTAAAAACGTGTCAGCAAATCACAGAGTAGGTAGGCTACAAGGTGAATAGATTTCCAAATACATCTGTTCATTGATTTAAAATATTAAATAGTTTTAAACTAAAGGTCTATCCGGCCCGAACAGAAGCCGTCCTGCTGGGTGGAGATTACCAGGAATCTGAAATCACCGTTGATGGAAGTTGGGTTTTTTTCCCCAGGGAGACGACCGCTTGCCTGGCTGTTCCCGCAACCCGGTGCCGGGTCGTACCCGCGTTACGAGATCCTTGCCGCCGCGGAAGTCGCGATCCTGCCGCGCTCGGCATCCCCGGCTGCGGGAGCAGGGGCGGCCTTGAGGGCACCACGAAGAGCTTTGAAAAAGCTGGCGCGGGGTCAGGGAACGCCTGCAGAGGTGGGTTGGAAGGGAAATCGGAGCCGAACTGCTCAGCGTAACGCAGGGAGGCTGAAAATCAGCTTGGGTCGGTCTTCGTGTTCGTACACGGGGAGAGCATACCCGACGCTGCAGGCGCGTCCCTTCGCCTGGAAAAGCAAGAAAAAAATCAGTTGCGGTTGTGAGAAGCCAAAGATGGGGGGGAAAAAAAGACTGCAGAGCTTCCCTCGGGGCCAGCCTCTTGTTGCACGAGCTATCGTAGCGCGACTCCCGGGCTGCAAGGCAGGAGTGGGGCTGGCTCAGCCCGGGCTGCCGGCTCCGGGCACGGGGGGCGCGGGGGGCACAGGGGGCGTAGGGGGTGCAGGGGGCGCAGGGGGCACAGGGGTCACAGGGGGCGCAGGGGTCATGGGGGGCGCAGGGGGCACAGGGGTCACGGGGGGCGCAGGGGTCATGGGGGGCGCAGGGGGCACAGGGGTCACGGGGGGTGCAGGGGTCATGGGGGGCACAGGGGTCACGGGGGGCACGGGGGGCACAGGGGGCGTAGGGGGTGCAGGGGGCGCAGGGGGCACAGGGGTCACGGGGGGCGCAGGGGTCATGGGGGGCGCAGGGGGCACAGGGGTCACGGGGGGTGCAGGGGTCATGGGGGGCACAGGGGTCACAGGGGGCGTAGGGGGTGCAGGGGGCGCAGGGGGCACATGGGTCACAGGGTGCGCAGGGGTCATGGGGGGCACAGGGGGCGCAGGGGGTGCAGGGCACGGGGGCACAGGGGGCACGGGGGGCGTAGGGGGTGCAGGGGGCACATGGGTCACAGGGGGTGCAGGGGTCATGGGGGGCACAGGGGGCACGGGGGGTGCAGGGGGCACGGGGGGCGCGGGGGGTGCAGGGGGTGCAGGGCACGGGGGGCACAGGGGGCACGGGGGGCACAGGGGTCACAGGGGGCACAGGGGGCACGGGGGGCACGGGGGGTGCAGGGGGCACGGGGGGCGCAGGGGGTGCAGGGCACAGGGGGCACAGGGGGCGCGGGGGGCACAGGGGTCACGGGGGGCACAGGGGGCGCAGGGGTCACGGGGGGCACGGGGGGCGCAGGGGGCATGGGGGGCGCAGGGGGGCGCAGGGGGCACAGGGGGCACGGGGGGCACAGGGGGCGCGGGGGGTGCAGGGGGTGCAGGGCACAGGGGGCGCAGGGGGCACAGGGGTCACGGGGGGCGCGGGGGGCACAGGGGGCGCAGGGGTCACAGGGGTCACGGGGGGCGCGGGGGGCACAGGGGGGTGCGGGGGGCACAGGGGTCACGGGGGGCGCAGGGGGCACGGGGGGCACAGGGGGCGCGGGGGGCGCAGGGGGTGCGGGGGGTGCAGGGGGTGCAGGGCATGGGGGGCACAGGGGGCGTGGGGGGCACAGGGGGCGCGGGGGGCACGGGGGGCACAGGGGGGTGCGGGGGGCACAGGGGGCGCAGGGGTCACAGGCTGCTCCCAGGGTCTGCCCGGCCGCGGTGCGATGGGCGTGAGAGCTGCGGAGAACGGCCTCGCAGGCATCCTGCGCCAGCAGCCGGGTGAGCGCGACTTCTCCTCTGCCCTGACACAACCACGACTTCTCCTCTGCCCCGACACAACCACGACTTCTCCTCTGCCCCGATACAATCACCGCTTTTCCTCTACCCCGATACGACCACGACTTTTCTCTACCCTGATAAAACCACGACTTCTCCTCTACCCCGATACGACCATGACTTCTCCTCTACCCGATACGATCACGACTTTTCCTCTACCCCGATATGATCACCGCTTTCCCTCTACCCTGATATGACCACAACTTTTCTCTATCCCGATACGACCACGACTTTTCTCTACCCTGATATTATCACGACTTTTCTCAACCCTGATACAACCACGACTTCTCCTCTACCCCAATACGACCATGACTTTTCTCTATCCTGATACAACCACGACTTTTCTCTACCCCGATATTATCACAACTTTTCCTCTACCCCGATACGATCACGACTTTTCCTCTATCACAACTTCTCCTCTGCCCCGACACAACCACGACTTCTCCTCTACCCCGATACGATCACCACTTTCCCTCTACCCCAATACGATCACGACTTTTCCTCTACCCTGATACGATCACGACTTTTCCTCTACCCTGATACGATCACGACTTCTCCTCTACCCCGATACGACCATGACTTCTCCTCTACCCGATACGATCACGACTTTTCCTCTATCCCGATATGATCACGACTCTTCCTCTACCCCAATACGATCACCGCTTTCCCTCTACCCTGATATGACCACAACTTTTCTCTATCCCGATACGACCACGACTTTTCTCTACCCTGATATTATCACGACTTTTCTCAACCCTGATACAACCACGACTTCTCCTCTACCCCAATACGACCATGACTTTTCTCTATCCTGATACAACCACGACTTTTCTCTACCCCGATATTATCACAACTTTTCCTCTACCCCGATACGATCACGACTTTTCCTCTATCACAACTTCTCCTCTGCCCCGACACAACCACGACTTCTCCTCTACCCTGATACGATCACGACTTTTCCTCTACCCTGATACGATCACGACTTTTCTCTACCCTGATACAACCACGACTTCTCCTCTACCCCGATACGACCATGACTTCTCCTCTACCCGATACTATCACGACTTTTCTCTACCCCGATATTATCACAACTTTTCCTCTACCCCGATATTATCACAACTTTTCCTCTACCCCGAGACGACCACGACTTCTCCTCTACCCGATACGACCATGACTTTCCCTCTACCCCGATACGACCACGACTTTTCCTCTATCACAACTTTTCCTCTACCCCAATACGATCACAACTTTTCCTCTATCACAACTTTTCCTCTACCCCGATACGATCACGACTTTTCCTCTATCACAACTTCTCCTCTGCCCCGACACAACCACGACTTCTCCTCTACCCCGATACGATCACCACTTTCCCTCTACCCCAATACGATCACGACTTTTCCTCTACCCTGATACGATCACGACTTTTCTCTACCCTGATACAACCACGACTTCTCCTCTACCCCGATACGACCATGACTTCTCC
This sequence comes from Pelecanus crispus, assembly GCF_030463565.1. NCBI lineage: Eukaryota > Metazoa > Chordata > Aves > Pelecaniformes > Pelecanidae > Pelecanus > Pelecanus crispus. The sequence goes on from NC_134643.1 coordinate 227,592,604, forward strand.
TCTACCCGATACGATCACGACTTTTCCTCTATCCCGATATGATCACGACTCTTCCTCTACCCCAATACGATCACCGCTTTCCCTCTACCCTGATATGACCACAACTTTTCTCTATCCCGATACGACCACGACTTTTCTCTACCCCGATATTATCACGACTTTTCTCAACCCTGATACAACCACGACTTCTCCTCTACCCCAATACGACCATGACTTTTCTCTATCCCGATACGACCACGACTTTTCTCTACCCCGATATTATCACGACTTTTCTCTACCCCAATATTATCACGACTTTTCTCTACCCCAATATTATCACGACTTTTCTCTACCCCAATATTATCACAACTTTTCCTCTACCTCGAGACGACCATGACTTTTCCTCTACCCGATACGATCATGACTTTCCCTCTACCCCGATACGACCACGACTTTTCCTCTATCACAGCTTTTCCTCTACCCCAATACGATCACGACTTTTCCTCTATCAGAACTTTTCCTCTACCCCGATACGATCACGACTTTTCCTCTATCACAACTTCTCCTCTGCCCCGACACAACCACGACTTCTCCTCTACCCCGATACGATCACCACTTTCCCTCTACCCCAATACGATCACGACTTTTCCTCTACCCTGATACGATCACGACTTTTCTCTACCCTGATACAACCACGACTTCTCCTCTACCCCGGTACCATCACAGCAAACGTGCTCATGGTTTTCAAACTCACGGGCATCAGCCCACTGGCTCAACGCCTTCAAGGCAGCGTCCCTTAGGGAGACTGAACTGGTACTTAACAAACCCTAACCCTAACCCTAACCCTAACCCTAACCCTAACCCTAACCCTAACCCTAACCAAACCAAGCAGACGGTCCGCCTGCAAATTCAATGCAGGGTGTTGCGCCCACGCGGGGACAGCCGGAGCGACGTCTTGGCGCCCGCTGCGCGACGTGCGGCCGGCTCTCTGCAGAGCCTCCCAGGCGCGCCTTCAAAACCACCCGCCGCGCACGAGGCCGGGGCTCGGCTCCTGCGGCTGCCCCGACCTCCGAACCGGAGCCGCGCGGGTTGAGATATTTGCAAATAATAAACCGTCTTCCTGCAGCCTGGAGGGACACCAGCGCTCAGTCTGACGGCTCACACGCGCACAGAGCACGGGGGGAAAAAAAAAAAACCAAAAAAAAAAAAAAAAAAAACCCACCCGCCTCCACCTTGGAGCGGGAGGGTATTTATAAAGCCTTTGTGCAAAATTTCTGCCAAGGCTCCCCGGCTGATGGAGGCACATCTGCTGCCTGCCGGAGCGAGCCCGAGCGGGGGCTTTGAGAGCGCTTTGCATGGGCATGGCAGGAGGGGGGAGAGGAGAACGTTTCTATATTTAGCAGTGGTTATTTATGAATTAGGAAAATGAATGCTTTCGGCGCCGGCGCCGCCGGCTGCGTGGCGAGCAGGTGTGGCTGGTAAGGCATTTGCAAACGCCGGAGCAGGAAGAGGCAAAGCCAGGAGACACCGCCAGCGTAGACAAAGGGCTGCGTATTGCTCAGAAATAACCGAGCGACGGTGGAGACGGGATTCCTTGAATTGCGATTACATTTAGCTGTAGGTGGAAGGCGGCCATGCTCCGCAGGCTAACGAAAAGATGCTTTTCTGTATACCGGTATCTTTTCTGCTAGAAACATGTAATACCATTGCAAAAAGGACACGGACAGGACAAGGAGTAATGGTTTTAAACTAAGGGAGGAGCGATTTAGACTGGATACAAGGAAGAAATTTTTTACACTGAGGGTGGTGAGGCACTGGCACAGGTTGCCCAGAGAGGTGGTCGATGCCCCATCCCTGGAAACATCCCAGGCCAGGTTGGACGGGGCTCTGAGCACCCTGCTCTGGTTAAAGCTGTCCCTGCTCGCTGCAGGGGGTTGGGCTGGATGATCCCTAAAGGTCCCTTCCCACCCAAAGCATTCCATCATTCGATGAAAAAGAGGGCAAAGATTTCTCCGGGGGTGCCTAATGCAAGAGATTTTTGTATTAGCTGAAGACAGGCGTCGGAGCTGTTGCAGAGGGCAGCGGCAGGACTTCACCTGGACCAGCGCCTGCGGTTTCAGCATCCCAGGTACCAGAGCAGATAACTCAAACCCCAGCGGGATCACAGAGAGACTGGCGAAACAGCGGGGGAAATCAACAGCCAACTCCAGGAGCAGCAACTTACTGCCCAGCCTGCTTTGCTGTCTGTAGTTACCCGCCGTCTCCTACTACGTGGAGAATAAACAGGAGGAGAAAACAGGGCCAACGGGGAAAACACCGTGCAGTTCAGCTGGATGATCGTCTTGGAGCAAGAATGAACGAGTTCAAGTCGGTCGCAAATCAATCTGAGCTGGAAATCGGGGAAAAAAACCCTCTCAGCAGCAGGGATGCGAGGTCTGGGACAGATTCCTGGAGGTGACAAGGACCCGGCCCAGGGCGATGGACGTGAGGCCACCAGGCTCCACCGCGGTGAATACCCGGGCTGGGCAGGCGGCATCGCCTTCAGCCGGAGCGGGAGGGCATCCCAAAGGTGCTCCCGGCAGCGCCAGCCGGGCACGGCGCCCCGGGGAAGCGGCAGCGTGCCTGCGCGGGATGCCCTCGCTCTGGAAGAGGCGCGGGCGCAGCCGTTCCCGTGCCGGGATCCCATCCAGGATGGAGAAGGCAAAGGCTTCCCAGCGCGGCTGGACCTCGCCACGACTGCCCTCGGAGCACAGCGCCCATCGCTGCAGCGCTGGCTTCCCGGGCAGGGGAGGAACAGGAAGCAAAGCGCTGGCAGCAGCCATGGGTGTGCATCAACGTTACGTCCCGCAATAAAAAAACAGCGTTGAGACCGTGGGTCCCCACAACTTCCTGCAGCTTTCCCGTTTGGTCTCTCCCCCATCTCTGTTGCATTGCTTCCTAGCGGAAAAATCAAGGGAAAGCCCATGTGAGAGTGTCGCAGAGTGGAAATCCTCACCCGCCCACCGTGTTTCTTGAATAAAGACACGAGAGAGAACCGAATCTCGAAATCCGGAAGCTGCTTTGCGAGCCCAGTAACGAACGGTCCCGTCGTGTCGGGCACCTAGGAAAGCCAAAAGCTCAAATAAGTCAAAAAGCGATTGGCGAGCCCAGGCGATGGTTTGCAAACAGCGTGCTTTGTGTTCAGCCTCCCGCTCCGGCAGGTGTGAATCGTTGACGGGGAACAGCTGGGAGAACACCATTTTTCTCCGACCTTCTTCTAGAATCTTCACTAAATGTCTGCTTGCTGCTGGAGACCAGGCAGGGCGAGAGGGACCTTCAGCCCGACTCAGTTCAGCCGTAGCTCACGTGGCCAGCCGAAAGAGGCGGCCGGAGCACCGCGGTTATCCCAGGCGCTGCCGGTCACCTGCAAGGCCACGTGCACAGCGTTCCTGAGCGCGCAGGCGCTCCCCTCAGCTGCACCCCCAAGACGTGCCTGCCCCCGCTTCTCCCCCAAAGCTTTCCTCCCTCCCTGCACACCCCTCGTGCACCATCACCCCCAAACAGCCTGTCCTGGTTTCGGCTGGGATAGAGTTAATTTTCTTCCCAGTAGCAGGCACAGTGCTGTGTTTTGCATTTAGGATGAGAATAACGCTGATAACGCCCTGATGGTTCAGTTGTTGCTGAGCAGTGCTGACACTGGTCAAGGACTTTTCAGCTTCCCATGCTCTGCCAGGGGCACAAGGCGCTGGGAGGGGGCACAGCCAGGAGAGCTGACCCCAACTGCCCCAAGGGCCATTCCATACCATACGGCGTCATGGGCAGTATGGAAACTGGGGGGGTTGGCCGGGGAGCAGCGATCGCTGCTGGGAACTGGCTGGGCATCGGTCGGCGGGTGGTGAGCAATTGCATTGGGCATCACTGGCTTTGGATATTGTTATTACTATTATTATTATATTGTTATTATTATTATTTTACATTATTTCAATTATTAAACTGTTCTTATCTCAGCCCAGGAGTGTTTCTCACTCTCACTCCTCCCATTCTCTCCCCAACCCATCGGGGCAGGGGCAGCGAGCGGCTGCGTGGTGCTGAGCTGCTGCCTGGGGCTGAGCCCCGACACATCCCCTCGCACATCCCCTCAAATCGGCCTCCCCGCCTGCAACGCAACAGCTCCGGCGAAGGAGCAGAGCAGCCCGTGGCCAACAGCCGAGGTGAAAACGCAGCCACCCCTCGCCACTGGGATGCCCGGAGAGTTTTTGCTGACACCCCGAGGAGGGGTCCCCTGCCTGCACGCCCCAGGGTGCCGACGTGCTGGGCGCGCTCACGGCACGTGCACAGGGGAGTTTGCCGTGGGGCGATGGCTTGATGGCCACAAGGCATCCGCGCTGCGATGCCGGGCACGGCGCTGCCAACTCTGGTCCCAGGAGCCTTGGGGCCAGTCCCACAGGGGCTCCTCCATGTCCCCCTCCCCAGGGAAGGGGTGAGACAGCCCCCGAGACGCTCCCCTGCCGGGAAAGCCGAATTCCCAGCAGCGGCACGGGCTGAGCGTATCGGGCAGCAGCCCTCCAAAATGATCCTCTGCAGTGCCTCGCCGCGACGTGCCCCGGCCGTCCTCCCCGTGCAGCACAGATCACAGCAGCGCGAGAGCCCGCGTGCTGCGAGCCGCCGTCTTGCCGCGGTCTGTTGGACACTCGTGCGACTTTAATAATTTTCTGGGTTTCTTTTTTTTTTTTTTTTCTTTTCTACAGGCCAGAGATGGCACATCAAATAAAGGAAGGCTGAGAGCAGCTCTAAGGGTCTCCAGGGTGTCACCAGCGGTGCTGGGATCAGCCGTCTCCAATTGCGAAGTCGTGGCTTCAAGCGTGAGCCAGCACAGAGGGCAAAAGCTGTAACTGCAGCGTTTAATGCTCCACGTCCATGGAAGTTCGCTGCCAGGTTGAGAAAGAGGATAAATGGTCCTTTCCTGCTCTGCGCTGTGCTCCGGCAGCCCACCCCAAACCACAGGCCACTGAATTCCTCCTTCAAACCCATTTTTGCCATGGCGCTTGGCGCAAATACAGGACACGATAAGGACCACGAGACCTTTGCTCAGCCGCTGCTGCGCTGAGCCTGGGGTTCACCTGCAGAAAAGGCAGCAAAAAGCCCTGGAAGCGGAGCTGCGGGTGCCGGCACCCCACAGGGAGGACGCTGGTGCCCGTCAGAGGCGCCCTGGGCAAACCCCACCGAGGAAGGGGGACATCTCGATGGCCCGGCTTGTCCCGCCCGGCCGGGCTGGGACCCCGCGGCTCTGGTCCCCCGTCTCGCCGTTCCGGCTCCAGGCTGGGTCCCCTCCGCGCCTCTGCAGCGGGGAGGAGAACGGGGGGCTCTGGGGTCCTCGTGCCACGGGGTCTGAGACAGCTCAGCCGAGGATGCGCTTCGTTTCAGGGGTCAGAACAAACGCAGACTCAAAAAAACCATTTATTCCAAAAACCAGGGTGACACAAATATCGCGGCGTTTGCTAAGAAAGAAGTGAAAAGGGGAGGTGAAAGGTGTGGCGCCCGGGCGAGCTGCCGCGCGAGCGCTCGGAGGGGCTGCGCTGGTGCCTCGGCGCAGACCCGGACCTTGTGCTGCGGGGCAACGGGAGCTTCTACAGGGTTGAAAGCAAGAAAGCATTCTTCTAGCCGCAGAAACTGAGCCCGAAAGAGGAAAGAAAGAGATTAATCATAAATCCCAAGAAACTTGTTATGGAGACATCACCATGGTGAAACAACTCATTACCCCCAAGGATCATGAACTATGACTGATACGCTGCCAGCTAACACATCTACACATCACTCCGCAGCACTGGGATATTTATGGTTAGCAATAATAGTAGGAAAAATTCACACGAGCGCTCTCTCCACCGAGCAGTCTCCTACGCACGTGCACGGCAATTATCCCGCCCAGGAACAGGCCAGCTCTCAAAATCACAGCGGACGCCGTCACCGGCCATCGGAGTGAGTGGGAAACTGCCGGGAAGTTTTGGCAAAGCCAAACTCCGGCCGCTAACTCTCCCACCGGTGGGCTTACGGCAGGGCCCGCATCCCCCGCCGTGTCCCCAGCTCCTGGTCCGTCTTGGTGCTTCAGGTGGTAACCGGAGCCCGGACACAGCTCCAGCCACCATCTCCCATCCGCAGCGGCTGAGCGAGGGTTTCATAGAATCATGGAATCGTTGAGGTTGGAAAAGACCTTGAAGATCATCCAGTCCAACCAGTAACCTACACTGCCAAGGCCACCACTCAACCAATTAAGGGCAGAGTCATAATTCCATGTTTCCTGCCTTGGTGGTTGGATTATTTGTTAATGAAAGTAAAAACTGGGAATCATTAAGGTTGGAAAGGATCTCTGAGATCACCAGCCCAACCATCAACCCAACACCCCCATGCCCACTAAACCATGTCCCAAAGTGCCACCTCTGCCCGTTTTTTGAACCCCTCCAGGGATGGGGACTCCCCCACCTCTCTGGGCAGCCTGGTCCAATGCTTGACCACCCTTTCCACAAAGAAATTTTTCCTAATATCCAACCTAAACCTCCCCTGGCGCAGCTTGAGCCCATTCCCTCTCGTCCTATCACTTGTTCCTTGGGAGAAGAGCCCGACCCCCCTCCCTGCCCCCTCCTGCCAGGAGCTGCAGAGCGATGAGGTCTCCCCTCAGGTTTCCTCCTGCTGCAGAGAAAAAAGTGACTCGGAGAAAAACTCCCTGCCCAAACCTCAAGCCTTTTGCAGCTCAACCCAAAAACGCGCCGGCTGGGGAGGGCAGGGCACGGCCAAAGCCGAAGCAGGGAGGGGCAGAGCTCCGGGTGCCCCCCGGCAGAGCAGGGGATGCAGAGCGCGAGGAGCCGCTGGCCCGGGCAGGGGGTGCAGGAGCTGCCCCTCGCCCCAGCCTCACCCCAGGGGTCTTTGCCGAGGGGAGCCGGGGGGGGGGCTGCAGGGACTCCGGCTGCCTGCAAAGCCTCCCAAAACACCCGCTCCCAGCGCTGGTCCGGCAGCAACGCCCTGCTTCACAGCTGGAGCTTTGCCGAAGCTAAATCCTCTCCCCAAAATTTTGTCAGTCCCAGAAAACCAGTATTTTCTCCCAGGCACCGTTTCTGAAAGCGTTTGAAGCATCTTCATCCACAGCTCACTGCGGGGAGCGTTTCAGGGATTAATTAATTATCCTCACAGTGAACACGTGGATGTCTCATTCCCAAAATTGATTTGCCTGCCTCCAGCTACCAGCTGCTGGTCCCTGACCGTTGCTCCCCCCCGGATACCGGCGCCGTCGGCACTGGCACGGGCTCCCCGGGGAGGCATCGGGTACCGGCGCCGTCGGCACTGGCACGGGCTCCCCGGGGAGGCATCGGGTACCGGCGCCGTCGGCACTGGCGTGGGCTCCCCGGGAGGCATCGGGTACCGGCGCCGTCGGCACTGGCGTGGGCTCCCCGGGATGCATCGGGTACCGGCTCCGTCGGCACTGGCGTGGGCTCCCCGGGGAGGCATCGGGTACCGGTGCCGTCGGCACTGGCGCGGGCTCCCCGGGAGGCATCGGCACCGCGCAGCGGCCGCTCAGGAGGGAAGCTGGAGACACTGAGCTCCTTCCCTGGGCTTGAGGCACTTGCCCCACCTGCACCCCCGGCACATTGCCCACGCCCAATGTGGCTCCTGCTCCCCTCCATGAAGACCCAGCGTGCAGACCCTCTCCGTGAAGCCCCGGCGTCAGCCCGGGAGCCCACGCCAAACCAGCTGCGACCCCAGCCCGGACGCCGTCCCCAGGCACGTGCCCAGCCTGCACGGGGGGCACCGCTTTCCGCTCCCCTGACGTGTGTCCATCGTGCCGTCTCTGTCATCATTCTCACTCTGCTCATCTCGGCATCTCCCCACAGTTCCACCGGCTGAGGTGTGTTTTTATACTGGGATCACTGATGGACGTGTCGATGGAGAGCGGCCGGGTGCCGGGCCGCAGACCTCGCCGGGAGAGCCCTCCCCGAGCGGGGACTCCGCCATCGATGGGGCGCGGGCAGCCTGTGGTTCTCTGCCCGCTCCCCATCCTGCTGCAGGACGATGCACAAAGCTGTCTTCACAGCCAAAAGCCACGAGAAACAGCCACGTGCCCCACCGAGGTGCGTTGCACCCACCTCATCGCTGGGTGCCCAGGACCACCGGCACCCTGCCAAAACCTCCACCCAACCCCAACCGGGTCAGGAGGAGCCAGGATGGTGGGATGTTCTCCGCCGGGAGCTTAGCACGGAAAGCCAGTCACTCGCTGACCCCAGGGAGCCCCGACCACGAACGCCGGGCTCTGCTGGTTTGTTCTCCCCTGGGCTCTCCCCAGCAGGTCCCCGCATCTCCCCAGCAGCAGCGCCCGGAGAGCTCGGTGCTGCCACGGAGACGTGACCGGCACTGGCTGGTCCGTCACTCAGCGGTGTCCTGCTTTCGGCTGGGGTAGAGTTAATTTTCTTCCCAGTAGCAGGCACAGTGCTGTGTTTTGCATTTAGGATGAGAATAACGCTGATAACGCCCTGATGGTTCAGTTGTTGCTGAGCAGTGCTGACACTGGTCAAGGACTTTTCAGCTTCCCAGGCTCTGCCAGGGGCACAAGGAGCTGGGAGGGGGCACAGCCAGGAGAGTTGATCCCAACTGCCCCAAGGGCCATTCCATACCATACGGCGTCACGGGCAGTATGGAAACTGGGGGGGTTGGCTGGGGAGCAGCGATCGCTGCTGGGAACTGGCTGGGCATCGGTCGGCGGGTGGTGAGCAACTGCATTGGGCATCACTGGCTTTGGATATCATTATTATTACTATTTTCACTATATTATTATCATTACTATTTTACTTTATTTCAATTCTTAACCTGTTCTTATCTCAGCCCAGGAGTGTTTCTCACTCTCACTCCTCCGATTCTCTCCCCATCCCCCCGGGGCAGGGGCAGTCAGCGATGGCCGCGTGGTGCTGAGCTGCTGCTGGGGCTGAGCCCCGACAAGAGGACGCTCCTGCTCGTGCCGGCAGCGGGGCACTGCTGCTTGGCGCCAGTTTGGCATTTTTCAGCTCACGCCCAGTGCGTGGCCCCGCACCGTCCCGGCTCCTGCCCGCAGAGCCGCCGCCTGCCCCCACCCGCCTTGGTGCAGCCGATCGTCCTAACCAACACACGGCTCTTGTCCCGGTCAAACTGCATCCTCTCTTTCCCCAAATCGTTTTGAATTTGAGCCAATTTGCATTCTAATCCTGGTTTCTAGCATCCTTTCCAATCTTAACGATTCCCAGTTTTACTTTCATCAACAAATACTCCGGCCACCAAGCCAGGAAACACGAAATTATGACTCTCCCCTTAACTGGTTTAGTGTGGACTTGGCAGTGTTGGGTTACTGGTTGGACTGGATGATTGTAAAGGTCTTTTCCAACCCAAACGATTCCATGATTCTATGATTCCATCCTTGCAACCCTTCCCAAATTTGCGTTATCTGCAAGCCTGACCACCTCCCTCCCCGCTCCAGCGCTTTGCTGATGAAAACAATCACCCGGGGTCCCTGCAGCACCCACTGCTGCACCTCCCTCCTGTTTGGCCACGAGCGGTGGCAACTCCCCAGGGACGTTTTCAACACTTTTTTCAGTTTCTATCAATATTTTCACCTGACTTATTTCCCTCCCTTGCTTGTGAGGACAGAAAGCCTCGCAAGGCTCAGGGCACGCAGGATTTCCCCGTTCCCCCTCCCCTGGGCCTATTGCCCGTCTGTAGAGGAAGATGGTGCATTGCTCTACCAGGAGAAGTCCTTGCGCTGTCCGTCACCGAGCTCCCCGCCACCCTCCAGCAGCCTGGAAACATCCCATCATCTCCTCCAGCTTCCACCAGGACATGATTGGATTAGATTAGCTTGGATATTAGGAAAAATTTCTTCACGGAAAGGGTGGTCAAGCATTGGACCAGTGTCCTGGTTTCGGCTGGGATAGAGTTAATTTTCTTCCTAGCAGCAGGCACAGTGCTGTGGTTTGGATTTAGTAGGAGAAGAATGTTGATAACATGCTGATGTTTTTTAGTTGTTGCTGAGTACTGCTTATGCTAGTCAAGGACTTTTTCAGCTTCCCATGCTCTGCCAGGCGCACAAGAAACTGGGAGGGGGCACAGCCAGGAGAGTTGATCCAAACTGCCCCAAGGGCCATTCCATACCATACGGCGTCATGGGCAGTATAGAAACTGGGGGGGTTGGCCGGGGAGCAGCGATTGCTGCTCGGGAACTGTCTGGGTATCGGTCGGCGGGTGGTGAGCAATTGCATTGTGCATCACTTGCTTCGTGTATCATTATTATTATTATCATTATTATACTGTTACTATTAGCATTACTATTTTACTTTATTTCAATTATTAAACTGTTCTTATCTCAACCCAGGAGTGTTTCTCACTCTTACTCCTCCGATTCTCTCCCCCATCCCATCGGGGTAGGGGGAGTGAGCGAGCGGCCGCGTGGTGCTGAGCTGCTGCCTGGGGCTGAACCACGACAACCAGGCTGCCCAGAGAGGTGGGGGAGTCCCCAGCCCTGGAGGGGTTCAAAAATGGGCAGAGGTGGCACTTGGGGACATGGTTTAGTGGGCACGGGGGTGTTGGGTTGATGGTTGGGCTGGTGATCTTAGAGGGCCTTTCCAACCTTAATGATTCCTGGTTTTTACTTTCATTAACAAATAATCCAGCCACCAAGGCAGGAAAGATGAAATGATGACTCTGCCCTGAATTGGTTGAGTGGTGGCCTTGGCAGTGTTGGATTAATGGTTGGGCTGGGTGATCTTAAAGGTCTTTTCCAACCTAAACACTTCTATGATCTTAGGACGAGAGGAAATGAGCTCAAGCTGCGCCAGGGGAGGTTTAGGTTGGATATTAGGAAAAATTTCTTTACGGAAAGGGTGGCCAAGCACTGGACCAGGCTGCCCAGAGAGGTGGGGGAGTCCCCAGCCCTGGAGGGGTTCAAAAAACGGGCAGAGGTGGCACTGGGGGCCATGGTTCAGTCTGGTCTACCCTTGATTGGCTTAGAGTGGACTTGGTAGTGTAGGTTAATGGCTGGACTGGATGATCTTAAAGGTCTTTTCCAACCTCAACGATTCTGATTCTATGATTCCATGATTCTGTGATTCCATGACTCACGGCTCCGCAGTCCCCCGCATCTCCTGTCTCCCCCGTGAAGTCGGGGGCTGCTGCTGCCTTCCCCTGCCAGCTGCCTCCCACCCGCGGCCGGGTCGCAGCCGGTGGCACCGGGCTCAGCCCTGCCAGCTCCTCGCCGCGGTGGATGCCGCCGGGAGCTGAACGCACCGGGTTTCTCTCTCTGCAGGCAGAAGGGCTCGGTCTCTCAGGGTAAGAGGACCACGGCTGGTGCGTGCCCCCTTTTGAAGGCAGCAGCTGCCCGCGGCGAGCACGCAGACTTCCCAGAGCTCACGCCCGCAGCAGCCCGGGGAGCGACAGCCGAGGCAGCGCACCCCGCACCCCGGGACCCCCGGCCCCGCCGCCACGTCCCCGCGAGCGGCCCGCAGAGCCCTGCTCCTCTGCACCCGCGGTAAGCAGCACCTGCCCAGGCTGCATCGGCGCCTGGTCAGGGTCAGAGCGGCCCCTCCTCGCGCGGCCGCGGCACCGAGCAGCCTCTTCCTCTCCTCCGAGCCTTTATTTGACATCACTTAATCCCGCTGTTTCCCCGCCCCGGCCCTGGTGTACAGGCGGAGCTGGAGCACCTGGAGACCCCGGTGCTGGGCTCGGGATTCAGCATCCCTTCTGCTGCGGGAGTGATGTTCGGTGCTGCCAGGAAAAAAAAAATGGCTTTAACAAAAGCTTGCCTTGCTTTTCTCTCAGTTATTTGCACACTGTTTAACGTGGAGAAAAGCTGTATTGAAAAAATGAATGAATGACTGAAATGAATACATAAAATATGAGAATAGGAGTAAATCGGCCACGTTCTGTAGCTGCTCCTTTACACGGTTTAGAGGTGTGAGGTTTAGAAGATGGGACAAGGTAAAAAAAAAATTGCTTTACCACTGGTGCCTGCAGTGCCGGGGGCTTTCAGAGCCCCTGCAGAAACTGCCCCAGCAGCCACGGCGTGCCAGGGCAGCCGGCGTCCGCAGCTGCTGGGACGTGGCTGTGGGTGGGCTGAGCCGGAGCGGAGCCGGCTGGAAGAGCACGCTGGAGCTCATCCTCAGTGCGTCCCCTTCCCGCGGTGCCTTGGGCTAGCGGACGGCCACCACTGTGTTCCCATCCCATCCTCATCCCCGTCCGCATCCCCATTCCCAACCCCATTCCCATCCCCATCCCCATCCCATACCATCCTTATCCCCACCCCATCCCCATCCCCATCCCATCCCATTGCATCCCCATCCCATCCCATCCCCATCCCAACCCAATCCCCATCCCATCCCCATCCCATCCCCGTTGCCGTTCCCGTTCCCGTCCCCATCCCATCCCATCTCATCCCCATCCCATCCCCACGCCATCCCGTCCCCATCCCATCCCCACCCCATCCCATCCCTATCCCCACCCCAACCCAATCCCCATCCCATCCCCATCCCATCCCAACCCAATCCCCATCCCATCCCAACCCAATCCCCATCCCATCCCATCCCCATCCCATCCCCATCCCACCCCACCCCCATCCCATCTCATCCCATCCCATCCCCACGCCATCCAATCCCCATCCCATCCCATCCCACCCCATCCCACCCCATCCCATCCCCATCCCCATCCCACCCCACCCCCATCCCATCTCATCCCATCCCCACGCCATCCAATCCCCATCCCATCCCCATCCCATCCCACCCCATCCAATCCCCATCCCATCCCATCCCACCCCATCCCACCCCATCCCATCCCCATCCCCATCCCACCCCACCCCCATCCCATCTCATCCCATCCCCACGCCATCCAATCCCCATCCCATCCCCATCCCATCCTACCCCATCCCATCCCCATCCCCTCTCATCCCACCCCATCCCATCCCCATCCCCATCCCATCCCCATCCCATCCCAACCCAATCCCCATCCCATCCCACCCCACCCCCATCCCATCTCATCCCATCCCATCCTGCCATCCAATCCCTATCCCACCCCACCCCATCCCATCCCACCCCACCCCCATCCCATCCCACCCCATCCCATCCCCATCCCCATCCCACCCCACCCCCATCCCATCTCATCCCATCCCCACGCCATCCAATCCCCATCCCATCCCCATCCCATCCCACCCCATCCCATCCCCATCCCATCCCATCCCCACCCCATCCCCATCCCATCCCTTCCCCATTCCATCCCCATCCCCTCTCATCCCACCCCATCCCATCCCCATCCCACCCCACCCCCATCCCATCCCATCTCATCCCATCCCATCCTGCCATCCAATCCCTATCCCACCCCACCCCATCCCATCCCACCCCACCCCCATCCCATCCCACCCCATCCCCATCCCACCCCACCCCACCCCATCCCATCCCATCCCACCCCATCCCATCCCCATCCCCATCCCCATCCCATCCCATCCCATCCCATCCCATCCCCATCCCCATCCCACCCCATCCCATCCCCATCCCCATCCCACCCCATCCTATCCCACCCCCTCCCCTCCCCTGCTGCTCCCCCGTGTCCCAGCCCTCAGGCAGCTGCCTCCCCCCGCTCCGTGCGGATCCACACCTCCTGGCACCGGCGCTGCCCGCGGGATGGTCCCGACCCAGACTGCGCGACCTGGGCCCGGCAGCGTGGGGGGTGAGCGCGGGGGCCGCTGCCCCCCTGCACCCAAACCGCCCCTGCCCCCGCGGCCCCTGCTGCCGGAGCTCCGGGAAAGCTCCGGCTGACGGCCGTGAGCGGGCAGCGCCGTCCCGGGGGATCCCGAGGGGTCCAGGGGGTCCCAGGGCCGCGGCCGCCGGCCCCAGGCTCAGGACGTGCCTCACGCCCCGGCTCCGCGCCGGGCACGTGCCTCTTCCCCTGCGGCCCCAGCAACCGCCAAGACCGGCGTTCCCGGCGGCAGCCCCGGCGGGGTGGGACAGCGCGGTGCCCCCGGCGCGCGCTCTGCCGTGCCCGTGTACGGCGTCGGGGCAGGATCAGTCCCCCCAGCCTGGCCCGAGGGGCTCCCTGCGTCCTGCACCGCAGACAGCGATGGCGCTGGGGGACGTGGGTTGGTGGGTGCGGGGCGTTGGGGTGGTGGTTGGGCTGATGGTCTTGGAGATCCTGTCCAGCCTCAGTGATTCCTGGTTTTACTGTCATGATAAATGATCCAGCCGCCAAGGCAGGAAACATGGAATGATGACTCTGCCCTTAATGGGTTTATAGAATCATAGAGTCATGGAATCGTTGAGGTTGGAAACGACCTTGAAGATCATAGAATCATAGAGTCATGGAATCGTTGAGGTTGGAAAAGACCTTGAAGATCATAGAATCATAGAGTCATGGAATCGTTGAGGTTGGAAACGACCTTGAAGATCATAGAATCATAGAGTCATGGAATCGTTGAGGTTGGAAAAGACCTTGAAGATCATCCAGTCCAACCATTAACCCACACTACCAAGGCCACCACTCAACCAATTCAGGGCAGAGTCATCATTTCATGTTTCCTGCCTTGGTGGCTGGGTTATTTGTTAATGAAAGTAAAAACCAGGAATCACCAAGGTTGGAAAGGATCTCTGAGATCATCAGCCCAACCATCAACCCAACACCCCCATGCCCACCAAACCATGTCCCCAAGTGCCACCTCTGCCCGTTTTTTGAACCCCTCCAGGGCTGGGGACTCCCCCCCCCTCTCTAGGCAGCCTGGTCCAATGCTTGACCGCTCTTTCCGTGAAGAAATTTCTCCCAATATCCAACCTAAACCTCCCCTGGCGCAGCTTGAGCCCATCTCCTCTCGTCCCATCGCTGTTCCTTGGGAGCAGAGCCCGACCCCCCTCCCTGCCCCCTCCTGCCAGGAGCTGCAGAGCGATCAGGTCTCCCCTCAGCCTCCTCTTCTCCAGGCTGAACACCCCCAGCCCCCCCAGCCCCGCGCCCCAGTGCTGGATGTGGCCCTGTACGTTACTGGTTGGACTGGGTGATCTTCAAGGTCTTTTCCCACCTCAACGATTCCATGATTCCATGAGTCGATGACTGGGCCTGCAGCCAAGGGGCCACGGGCGCTGGGCATCAACGCCCAGGTAGGGCCACGCCGAGCTGGCGCGGGTGCTGCCGGAGCGGGCGCCGACCCTGTGCCAACGGCTACGGCCGGACCCCCCCCCGGCCCCGCCTGGCCGCCCACCGGGGCCGTGCCACCACCCTGTGCCTGCTGGAGCCCCGCAGCCCCCCCACCGCCACCCCTGCAGCCCGGGACCGCCGCTCGCCCGGCTCCGACGCCTCCCCGCAGAGCCTACGGGGCTCCTCCGCCGCCGCCTCTCCCGCGTGCCGCTCGCCGGCCAACAGCCGCAGCCCCCACCGGCCCCGCAGCGCGGGGGGGGCGCGGCAGCCCCTGCTCGCCATCACCGCGCCGGAGCCCGGCTGCCCCTCGAGGGGCGGCGGGAAGGAGACCCCAGCCCTGACGCGCCAGAAGGACGCGACGGCATCCAAAGGATGAAGCCAGGAAACACGAAATTACGACTCTGCCCTTAACTGGTTGAGTGGTGGGCTTGGCAGCGTTGGGTTACTGGTTGGACTGGGTGGTCGTAAAGGGCTTTTCCAACCTCAACGATTCCGTGATTCTGTGAAAGGGACCTGGGCGAGCGGGAGAGGTGGGGCTGTGGGACCCTCGTGAGGGGCAGCAAGGCCAAGGGCAAGGTCCTGCAGCTGGGACGGGGCAGCCCCCGGTATCAGCACAGGCTGGGGGATGAAGGGATGGAGAGCAGCCCTGCGGAGAAGGACTTGGGGGTGCTGGGGGGTGAAAAGCCGGACATGAGCCGGCAATGTGCGCTGGCAGCCCAGAAAGCCAACCCCATCCTGGGCTGCATCCCCAGCAGCGTGGGCAGCGGGGCGAGGGAGGGGATTCTGCCCCTCTGCCCCGCTCTGGGCAGACCCCCCTGCAGCCCTGCGCCCAGCTCGGGGGTCCCCGGCACAGGACACGGAGCTGCTGGAGCGGGGCCAGGGGAGGCCACAGAAATGCCCCGAGGGCCGGAGGTCCCTTCCCACCGAAACCATTCCGTGATCCCATCGCTCTGAAGGCGGAGGGGGTGCAGGGCCATGGCCCCCTCCCCGCTCTCCCACGGGCACCCCAGCGCCCGCGCCTGGGGAAGGGGCGAGGGTGGGTGCCCGCCTGGGGGTCCCAGCGCTGGGGGGCGGGGGGGGGGCCCCCCGGGGGCAGCCCCACATTCACCCTCCCTGCTCCGTCCCCAGCCGGATGCGGGTGGAGGCGCTCGGAGCAAAGCGCCCGGCCGCAAGATGCTGGATGGACGGACGGGCGGACGGACAGGCTGAGGTCTCCTCTCCCCACGGGCGGGGGGCTCGTGGAGCAGCGACGATGCGGGGGACGCGCTGTGGGGAGGGGTCTGGCTGTCCCCGTTCCGGGGGTGCGCATGCCCCTGCTTGGGGGGCAGGCTGGGACCCTGCGCTGGGGCGGGGACGTGGGATGTGGGGCGGGGGATGTGGGGCAGCCCTCACGCCGGGGGTCCGGGGGGTCCAGCGTGCCGCCCCGCTGCCCGAGCCGAGCCCCCGCCGTGCCCGGCGTCCCCAGCGCTTCCGTCCGACGCCAGCAAACACCACGACCTGCCACGGCCTCGTCCCACGCCGGGGCGCGGGGGGCTCGGGGCGCTGCTGGGGGTTGGTGCTTTGGGGAGGGGGGCACGGTGACCCACGGCACAACCCCCTCCCCAAAAAGGCACAAGATGGGGCTGGGAGGGCAGGCGCGGGGTGCTGCGGCGGGGCAGGTGCCGCGCCCCAACGCAGGACGCGTCACGCGCCCGGGATGCAGCAGCGCCAGTGCCATGGGGGGGGCAAGCTGCCCCCCACCCCAGGGACCCCCCCAGCCCCTGCGGGTGCTGCCACACCGCCGGGCGGGCGACGCCGAGCAGCACCGGGCACCCCGACGCAGCCCGAGTCGGCGCCGCCGTCCGCGCCCGGGGCACCGGGCCCGCAGCCCGGCCATGGCGGGGGGCACGCCGGTGTGCGGCCCCAACCCCGGCAGCGGCGCAGGCAGGGGTGCAGGCAGCAACGCAGGAGAGGTGCAGGCAGCAATGCAGGCAGTAGGGCAGGAGAGGTGCAGGCAGTAGGGCAGGCAGCGACACAGGCAGTGGGGCAGGAGAGGTGCAGGCAGCAGCGCAGGCAGTGGGGCAGGCAGCGGCGCAGGAGAGGAGCAGGCAGAGGGGCAGGCAGCAACGCAGGCAGTGGGGCAGGAGCGGTGCAGGCAGCAGCGCAGGCAGCAATGCAGGAGAGGTGCAGGCAGAGGGGCAGGCAGTGGGGCAGGCAGCGACGCAGGCAGCGATGCAGGCAGTGGGGCAGGCAGCGGGGCAGGAGAGGTGCAGGCAGCAATGCAGGCAGCGACACAGGCAGTGGGGCAGGAGAGGTGCAGGCAGCAGCGCAGGCAGCGGGGCAGGCAGTGGCGCAGGCAGCGACGCAGGAGAGGAGCAGGCAGTGGGGCAGGCAGCGGTGCAGGCAGTGGCGCAGGCAGTGGGGCAGGCAGCAACGCAGGCAGTGGGGCAGGCAGCGGTGCAGGCAGTGGGGCAGGCAGTGGGGCAGGCAGTGGGGCAGGAGCGGTGCAGGCAGCGGTGCAGGCAGCGACGCAGGCAGTGGGGCAGGAGAGGTGCAGGCAGCAGCGCAGGCAGCAGTGCAGGCAGCAACGCAGGAGAGGTGCAGGCAGAGGGGCAGGCAGCAGGGCAGGCAGCGATGCAGGCAGTGGGGCAGGCAGCGGGGCAGGAGAGGTGCAGGCAGCAGCGCAGGCAGCAGTGCAGGCAGCAACGCAGGAGAGGTGCAGGCAGAGGGGCAGGCAGTGGGGCAGGCAGCGACACAGGCAGCGATGCAGGCAGTGGGGCAGGAGAGGGGCAGGCAGCGATGCAGGCAGTGGGGCAGGCAGCGGGGCAGGAGAGGTGCAGGCAGCGACGCAGGCAGTGGGGCAGGCAGCAACGCAGGAGAGGTGCAGGCAGGGGGGCAGGCAGCGGGGCAGGCAGCAGGGCAGGCAGCGGGGCAGGCAGCGGGGCAGGCAGCGGGGCAGGCAGCGGGGCAGGAGAGGTGCAGGCAGCGGTGCAGGCAGCAGTGCAGGCAGCAACGCAGGAGAGGTGCAGGCAGAGGGGCAGGCAGAGGGGCAGGCAGCGATGCAGGCAGCGGGGCAGGAGAGGTGCAGGCAGCGACGCAGGCAGTGGGGCAGGCAGCAATAGAGGCAGCGACGCAGGCAGTGATGCGGGCAGCGATGCGGGCAGCGACGCAGGCGATGCCCTCGCCCGGCCCCTTTATTACAGAAGGGTTTTTACACAGCAGACGCGCAGCCCGCCCCATGCACCGCCCCGGCCCTGCGCGTTGCACAGAGAGGTGCCGGGCGGGCGACGGCGGGGCCGGCACCTCCTGCGGCGGCGGCGGCGGCGGCGACCCCCCAAATCCCGGCTGGAGCAGGGCCCCGGGGAGCGGCGGGGGGCAGAGCCAGCCCGCCCCGCACCCCCGCCGAGCCCCCGCCGCCGTGCCCGGGGTCCGGCCCTGCCGCCCGCCGAGCCGTGGGGGGCAGCGGGCCGCCGGCCGCTCCCGCGCGTAGCGCAGCAAGGTCTGAGCCGAGCGTTCGTCCCCAAAATAAATTAAAAAGGTCCGCGTCCTGGTTGGGGGGTGGGGGGTGGTTAAAAAGGCGCCGGCCGGGGGGCGTCACTCCTCGGGGGGCTCGGTGAGGAAAGGCGAGGTGACGGCGTGCGCCTGGGCGATGGCCGCCAGCTCCTTCAGGAACTCGCTGAAGATGACGGCGCAGTAGACGGCGTTCTTGACGCGCAGCGCCTGGCCCTGCCGCTCGGCCGAGCCTCGGGGCAGCGAGGCCGCGGGGGGCAGCGCCTGCCCGTCCCGCGCGTGCTGCCAGGCCAGCTGCGCCGCCTGGCGCGCCCGCGGCGGGCTGTTGGCGTGCCGCAGGATCAGCTCCCCGATGGACGGCTTACGGCTCTTCGCTGCGGGCGGTGGGTCAGCGCCGCGCCGACGGGACGGGACCCCGGCCCCCCGGGCGGCACCCGGACCCCTGCGCGGCACCCGGACCCCTGCGCGGCCCCTGGACCCCCATGCAGCCCCCGGCCCCCCCGGGCGGCACCCGGACCCCTGCGCAGCCCCCGGACCCCTGGGTGGCACCCGGACCCCCATGCGGCACCCGGACCCCTGCGCGGCACCCGGACCCCCGGGCGGCACCCGGACCCCCATGCAGCCCCCGGGCAGCACCCGGACCCCCATGCAGCCCCCGGCCCCCCAGGCGGCACCCAGACCCCCATGCAGCCCCCGGCCCCCCGGGCGGCACCCGGACCCCCATGCAGCCCCCGGCCCCCCGGGCGGCACCCGGACCCCCATGCAGCCCCCGGCCCCCCGGGCGGCACCCGGACCCCCATGCAGCCCCCGGGCGGCACCCGGACCCCTGCGCAGCCCCCGGCCCCCCCGGGCGGCACCCGGACCCCCATGCAGCCCCCGGCCCCCCGGGCAGCACCCGGACCCCCATGCAGCCCCCGGGCGGCACCCGGACCCCCATGCAGCCCCCGGGCGGCCCCCGGACCCCTGCGCGGCCCCTGACCCCCCATGCAGCCCCCAGCCCTCTGTACCCCCCTGTGCCATGCAACGTGCAGCCCCCAGCCCCCCTGTGCAGCCCCCAGCCCCCCCCGTGCAGCCCCCGGCCCCCCCCATGCGGCCCCCAGCCCCACTGTGCGGCCCCCGGCCCCCCGTACCCCCCTGTGCCATATGACATGCAGCCCCTGGCCCTCCATATCCCCCCCGCACCATGCAATGTGCAGCCCCCGGCCCCCTGCGCAGGCCCCGCACCATGCAACGTGCAGCCCCCAGCCCCCAGGCAACCCCCAGCCCTCTGTACCCCCCCTGATATGCAATGTGCAGCCCCCGGCCCCCCATGCAGCTCCCAGGCCCCCATGCAGCCCCCAGCCCTCCGTGCGGCCCCCCGCCCTCCGTGCAATTCCACACGTAGCCCCCAACCCTCTGTGCAGCCCCCAGCCCTCTGTGCCACCCCGAACCCTCCCTGCAACGCCATATGCAGCCCCCAGCCCCCTGTATAACGCCACGTGCAGCCCCCAGCCCCCTGTATAACGCCACGTGCAGCCCCCGGCCCTCCGTGCAGCCCCCCGCCCTACATGCAATGCAGGGTGCAGCCCCCAGCCCTCTGTGCCGCCCCGAACCCTCCCTGCAACGCCATGTGCAGCCCCCAGCCCCCTGTACGTCGCAACGCGCAGCCCCCCCAGCCCTCCATCCAACACAGGGTGCAGCCCCCGACCCTCCATACAATTCAACATGCAGCCCCCCGCCCTCTGCACAGCCCCCCGCCCTCCATGCCACCCCGAACCCTCTCTGCAATGCCACGTGCAGCCCCCAGCCCCCTGTATAATGCAATGCGCAGCCCCCGGCCCTCCATGCAGCCCCCAGCCCCCTGTATAATGCAATGCGCAGCCCCCGGCCCTCCATGCAGCCCCCAGCCCCCTGCACAACGCAATGCACAGCCCCCGGCCCTCCGTGCAGCCCCCAGCCCTCCCTGCAATGCAGGGTGCAGCCCCCAGCCCCCTGTACAACGCAACACGCAGCCCCCAGCCCTCCATGCAGCCCCCAGCCCCCTGTACAACGCAATGCGCAGCCCCCGGCCCTCCATGCAGCCCCCAGCCCCCTGCACAACGCAATGCGCAGCCCCCGGCCCTCCGTGCAGCCCCTAGCCCTCCCTGCAATGCAGGGTGCAGCCCCCAGCCCCCTGTACAACGCAACGTGCAGCCCCCAGCCCTCCGTGCAGCCCCCAGCCCCCTGCACAACGCAATGCGCAGCCCCCAGCCCTCCGTGCAGCCCCCAGCCCCCTGTACAACGCAATGCGCAGCCCCCAGCCCTCCGTGCAGCCCCCAGCCCCCTGCACAACGCAATGCGCAGCCCCCAGCCCTCCATGCAGCCCCCAGCCCCCTGTACAACGCAATGCGCAGCCCCCGGCCCTCCGTGCAGCCCCCAGCCCTCCCTGCAATGCAGGGTGCAGCCCCCAGCCCCCTGTACAACGCAACGCGCAGCCCCCAGCCCTCCGTGCAGCCCCCAGCCCCCTGCACAACGCAACGCGCAGCCCCCAGCCCTCCGTGCAGCCCCCAGCCCCCTGCACAACGCAATGCGCAGCCCCCGGCCCTCCGTGCAGCCCCTAGCCCTCCCTGCAATGCAGGGTGCAGCCCCCAGCCCCCTGTACAACGCAACACGCAGCCCCCAGCCCTCCGTGCAGCCCCCAGCCCCCTGTACAACGCAATGCACAGCCCCCGGCCCTCCGTGCAGCCCCTAGCCCTCCCTGCAATGCAGGGTGCAGCCCCCAGCCCCCTGTACAACGCAATGCGCAGCCCCCAGCCCTCCATGCAGCCCCCAGCCCCCTGCAAAACGCAATGCGCAGCCCCCAGCCCTCCATGCAGCCCCCAGCCCCCTGCACAACACAATGCGCAGCCCCCGGCCCTCCATGCAGCCCCTAGCCCTCCCTGCAATGCAGGGTGCAGCCCCCAGCCCCCTGTACAACGCAACGCGCAGCCCCCAGCCCTCCGTGCAGCCCCCAGCCCCCTGCACAACGCAATGCGCAGCCCCCAGCCCTCCGTGCAGCCCCCAGCCCCCTGTACAACGCAATGCGCAGCCCCCAGCCCCCTGCACAACGCAATGCGCAGCCCCCAGCCCTCCATGCAGCCCCCAGCCCCCTGTACAACGCAACGCGCAGCCCCCAGCCCCCTGTACAACGCAATGCGCAGCCCCCGGCCCTCCGTGCAGCCCCCAGCCCTCCCTGCAATGCAGGGTGCAGCCCCCAGCCCCCTGCACAACGCAATGTGCAGCCCCCAGCCCTCCATGCAGCCCCCAGCCCCCTGCACAACGCAACACGCAGCCCCCAGCCCTCCATGCAGCCCCCAGCCCCCTGCACAACACAATGCGCAGCCCCCAGCCCTCCGTGCAGCCCCCAGCCCCCTGCACAACACAATGCGCAGCCCCCGGCCCTCCATGCAGCCCCTAGCCCTCCCTGCAATGCAGGGTGCAGCCCCCAGCCCCCTGTACAACGCAACACGCAGCCCCCAGGCCTCCGTGCAGCCCCCAGCCCCCTGCACAACGCAATGCGCAGCCCCCGGCCCTCCGTGCAGCCCCTAGCCCTCCCTGCAATGCAGGGTGCAGCCCCCAGCCCCCTGTACAACGCAACGCGCAGCCCCCAGCCCTCCGTGCAGCCCCCAGCCCTCCGTGCAGCCCCCAGCCCCGCCGTGCAACGCCGCGCCGCCCCGCAGCCCCCGTGCCAAGCCTCGCCGGCCCTTCGCCGCAGCCCCCGGCAGCCCCCGCCGGCCCTCACCCAGCGTCTCGGCGCGGCGCAGGGAGGGCCCCGTGCTGGGCGCGTCCGGCCAGTCCAGCTTCCCCCGGGCGATCAGGTACTTCTTGGCCTTGAAGAGCAGAGCCGGGAAGTCCTCCTGGCTGGCGGCGAAGCTTTCGATCTTGTTCTTCACCGAGCCGAGGACCTGCGGGGCGAGGGAACGCCGTGACGGCCGGCCCCGGGCAGGGCTGGGCGCCAGGCGGGGGTCCCGGGGACCCCTGCCCACGGCCCACCTGCAGCAGGGACTTGACGCTGGGCTGGAAGACCATGTTGGTGTTGAGGAGGAAGGAGCGCAGCAGGGGCTGGGGGTAGCAGGCCAGCTGGGCCACCAGCCCCGTCAGCAGAAAGTTGACGTAGAGCGAGTTGTGCAGCATGTTCTCCAGCTTCCCGAACAGCACCGAGACGAAGGGGCCTGCGGGCGAGCGTGGGGCACGTCAGGCAGGGCCGGGGGCGGCCGGGACCCCCGCCCCGGCCCCGCGGCCCCACCTGTGAAGGGCTGGCTGGGGGGCGGCCCCACCGCCCGCGGCGGGCTGGCCACCAGCTGGGCCAGGGGGTCCGGCGGCCGCGGCCGCCCCGCGGCGTCCCCCTCGGGCAGGGCGGCGAAGCTGGCGAAGGCCTCCTCTTCCTCGCGGGACAGGGGCGCCTCGGGGGGCTCCTGGGGGGCGGGCAGAGCCGCGCCGCCGCCGCCGCCGCCGCCGTTCTTCATCTCGGCCTCGATCTCCCGCAGCTCCTCGGTGAAGGCCTCGATGGTGACGCCGGCCCCGTTGGGCTCGGCCGGCGCCCGGGCCAGCAGCTCCTCGATCAGCGAGTCCACCGAGGGCAGCGGCTCCCAGCCCGGGGGCTGCGGGCGGGGGGGCGGGGGGCCTGCGGCCCCGTTTTGCGCCGGGACCGGCCGGTGCTCCCGCTCGGGCGGGGGGTCCCGCGCCGTCGCCATTGCCCTCGCCCTGCGGGCTCCGCCGCACCTTCTTCACCGCCACGTCCCTCTCGGGCCGGCCCGGCTCCGCCGACCCGTGCGCCCCGTTCACCAGAGCCCCCGGGTCCCCGGTTTCGGGGCTGGGACACCCCCCGCCGGGCTCGCCGCCGCCGCCGCTGCCGGGGGGCCCCCCCTGCCCCTCCCTCGCCCCCTCCTCCGGCAGGCCCCGCTTTTTAGTCCGCGGGGTGGGGGGTCCCTGGGGCCGCGGGGCGCCGAGGCAGTCGGGGCCGAGCGGGGGGCCGGTGCCGTCGGGCGGGGGGCCGGCGGCGCCGGCACTGGGCTCCTCGCCGTCGTAAGGGGCCGACCAGACGCGGCAGGCCCAGGCGCAGCGGTCGATGCTGCGCCGCGCGTCCCGCAGGTACTCCAGGTAGTTTCTGTCCAGCTCCGACACCTCTTCCCACCTGCCAGCCCGGTGGCAGGGGCTGCCGGACGGCGTGCCGGGGGAGCGCGGCGCGGGGCCGGCCGCCTCGGGGGCCGCGCTCTGCTGCCGCATGAAGAAGGAGAGGCGGGAGGGCGTGGAGGGCTTCGGCACCGTCACCACCGAGGAGGTGTCCACGCTGGGGCTGCCGTGACCTGCGGGCGACGGCACGGCGCGGGCTCGGCGTGCGGCCGGGACGGCGGGGCGGGGGGGGGCGGCAGCAGCCCCGGCTGCGCGGCACGGGGGTCCGACAGCGACGCCGGTACCGTACCCTTGGCCCAGGCAGCGTGCTCCTCCTCCCGGTCGGGCGGCGGCAGGCTCTCGGGACGGCAGCACCGCGGGATGAGGGAGAGGAATTTGGCAGCCGTCTTGCCGTAGATGTCCAGGTCCCTGACCGCCCGCTTCTGGCTCAGCATGACGTGGCTGCAGGGCAGCAGGTACCTGGGGGGGCGGGGGGGCACGGGGCTGCAGCCGGCGGGGGCCGGCGTCGGCCGCGCCCCAACGCCTCCGGCAGCGGGGCGGGAGACGCGGCCGGGGGCGACGGCCCGGCGGGAGCCGGCGCGGCACGGCGGCAGGTCGTCGCCCCGGCGCGGGCGGCGGGCGCGGGTTACCTGAGCACCAGCTGCAGCATGACGTCCTCGCAGTTGAGGCCGAGCAGCGTGCGGAAGAGGCTGAGGGACACCATGCAGAGCTGGGGACAGGCCGGAGGTGAGTGAGCCGCGGGGCAGCGGCACAGCGCCGTGGGGCAGCGGCACGGCGCTGCAGGACAGCAGCACAGCGCTGCAGGACAGCAGCACGGTGCCGTGGGGCAGCGGCACGGTGCCGTGGGGCAGCGGCACAGTGCCGTGGGGCAGCGGCACAGCGCCATGGGGCAGCAGCACAGTGCCGTGGGGCAGCAGCACGGCGCCGTGGGGCAGCGGCACGGCGCTGCAGGACAGCAGCACAGTGCTGTGGGGCAGCAGCACGGTGCCGTGGGGCAGCGGCACGGCGCTGCAGGACAGCAGCACAGTGCCATGGGGCAGCGGCACGGTGCTGTGGGGCAGCGGCACGGTGCCGTGGGGCAGCGGCACGGCGCTGCAGGACAGCAGCACGGCGCCATGGGGCAGCGGCACGGTGCCGTGGGGCAGCAGCACAGTGCCGTGGGGCAGCGGCACGGCGCCGTGGGGCAGCGGCACGGCGCCGTGGGGCAGCGGCACGGTGCCGTGGGGCAGCAGCACGGTGCCGTGGGGCAGCAGCACGGTGCCGTGGGGCAGCGGCACGGCGCTGCAGGACAGCAGCACAGTGCCATGGGGCAGCGGCACGGTGCTGTGGGGCAGCGGCACGGTGCCGTGGGGCAGCGGCACGGCGCTGCAGGACAGCAGCACGGCGCCATGGGGCAGCGGCACGGTGCCGTGGGGCAGCAGCACAGTGCCGTGGGGCAGCGGCACGGCGCCGTGGGGCAGCGGCACGGCGCCGTGGGGCAGCGGCACGGTGCCGTGGGGCAGCAGCACGGTGCCGTGGGGCAGCAGCACGGTGCCGTGGGGCAGCAGCATGGCGCCATGGGGCAGCAGCACGGCGCCGCGGGACAGCAGCACGGTGCCGTGGGGCAGCAGCACGGTGCCGTGGGGCAGCAGCACGGCGCCATGGGGCAGCGGCACAGCGCCGTGGGGCAGCGGCACAGCGCCGTGGGGCAGCAGCATGGCGCCATGGGGCAGCAGCACGGCGCCGCGGGACAGCAGCACAGTGCCGTGGGGCAGCGGCACGGCGCCGTGGGGCAGCAGCACGGCGCCATGGGGCAGCGGCACAGTGCCGTGGGGCAGCAGCATGGCGCCATGGGGCAGCAGCACGGCGCCGCGGGACAGCAGCACAGTGCCGTGGGGCAGCGGCACGGTGCCGTGGGGCAGCCCCATGGCGGGGCAGGAGGGCAGCGCCTTGGCCGGGGCAGGACTCTGGGGGGGGGGGGACGGGACCCCGGCGCCTCTCACCCGGGAGTTGCTGTTGATGCGGCCCACGAGGGTGTCGAGGATGGTGCTGTTGTCGTGGCGGTGCAGCAGCAGGAAGCGCAGGAAGGTTTTCAGCAGGGCCGTCTCGCTGACGCTGCGCAGGAACAGCTCCAGGTAGGCCGTGCTGGCGATCATCTCCTCGACGGAGGTCTGCGGGCGGCGGCAGCAGCGCGGGGCTGGGCCAGGCGGGCACCAGCCCCGGGGTGGGGGTCCCGCGTGCCGGCGCGGGCAGGAAAGCCGCGGCGGGCCAGCCCGCTCACCTTGTGCAGCGCCGGCCCCACCACGGGCACGAGGAAGCCGTTGTGCACGTAGTCCACCAGCTGCTTCTGCACGAGGGGGTGGGCGACCTGCGGAGCGGCGTCGGGGGGGGGTCAGGGCCCGCGGCCAGCCCCGCACGGGGCCGCCGGCCCCCCCCCCAGCCCTACCTGGATGACGGCGTTGCAGAACTCCAGCGAGTTCATGAAGAGGACGAGGGAGGAGACGCCGATCCAGTCCTCGCGGCGCAGGAAGTGCCAGTCGTCCCCCTGCACCTCAATCTTGCGCGGCAGGGAGGAGTACAGGGCGCTCAGGCCCGTGGCCAGCACCTGGGGGGGACAGGCACTCAGCCCCCCCGCGCCGCCGGACCCCCGGGCACCGCCTGCCCGCCCTGCAGCCGCGGCGCGGGGACGGCCACCGCGGTGCCCCCGCGGCAGAGCCCACCCGGGACGTCGCCCACCCCGGCGCGGACGGGAACGGAGCTGCGCCGTGCCGGAGCCGGGCAGGAACGAGAGCGGCGGGAGGGCAGGGGCAAAGCTGGCGCGGGTGCCTGCAGCGC
Source organism: Pelecanus crispus (assembly GCF_030463565.1). Lineage (NCBI taxonomy): Eukaryota > Metazoa > Chordata > Aves > Pelecaniformes > Pelecanidae > Pelecanus > Pelecanus crispus. The sequence goes on from NC_134643.1 coordinate 227,619,166, forward strand.
TGCCCCGGCCAGCACCGCGGGGGCCTGGCACCAGCGCCGGTGCCGGCCCTGCCTGCTCCGCTCCGCTCCGCTCCTGCTCCTGCTCCTGCCTGCTCCGCTCCTGCTCCTGCCTGCTCCGCTCCTGCTCCTGCTCCTGCTCCTGCCTGCTCCGCTCCTGCTCCTGCTTGCTCCTGCCTGCTCCGCTCCTGCCTGCTCCTGCCTGCTCCGCTCCTGCTCCTGCTTGCTCCTGCCTGCTCCTGCCTGCTCCGCTCCTGCCTGCTCCTGCTCCTGCCTGCTCCTGCTCCTGCCTGCTCCGCTCCTGCCTGCTCCTGCTCCTGCCTGCTCCGCTCCTGCCTGCTCCTGCCTGCTCCTGCTCCTGCCTGCTCCGCTCCTGCCTGCTCCTGCTCCTGCCTGCTCCGCTCCTGCCTGCTCCTGCCTGCTCCACTCCTGCTCCTGCTCCTGCCTGCTCCGCTCCTGCCTGCTCTGCTCTGCTCCTGCTCCACTCCTGCTCCACTCCTGCCTGCTCCGCTCTGCTCCTGCCTGCTCCTGCCTGCTCCACTCCTGCTCCTGCCTGCTCCGCTCCTGCCTGCTCTGCTCTGCTCCTGCCTGCTCCGCTCCACTCCTGCTCCACTCCTGCCTGCTCTGCTCCGCTCCTGCCTGCTCCTGCCCCGCTCCTGCCTGCTCCTGCCCCGCTCCTGCTCTGCTCCTGCCTGCTCCGCTCCTGCCTGCTCTGCTCCTGCTCCTGCCTGCTCCTGCCTGCTCCGCTCCTGCTCCTGCCTGCCCCGCTCCTGCTCTGCTCCTGCCTGCCCCGCTCCTGCTCCTGCCTGCCCCGCTCCTGCTCTGCTCCTGCCTGCTCCGCTCCTGCCTGCTCCGCTCCTGCTCCTGCTCTGCTCCTGCCTGCTCCGCTCCTGCTCCTGCCTGCCCTGCTCCTGCTCCGCTCCTGCCTGCTCCGCTCCTGCCTGCTCCGCTCCTGCTCCTGCCTGCCCTGCTCCTGCTCTGCTCCTGCCTGCTCCTGCCTGCCCTGCTCCTGCTCCTGCTCTGCTCCTGCCTGCCCCGCTCCTGCTCCTGCCTGCTCCTGCCTGCCCTGCTCCTGCCTGCTCCGGCCTGCTCCTGCTCCTGCCTGCTCCTGCTCCTGCCTGCTCCTGCCTGCTCCTGCCTGCTCCGCTCCTGCTCCTGCCTGCCCTGCTCCTGCCTGCTCCTGCCTGCTCCTGCCTGCTCCGCTCCTGCTCCTGCCTGCTCCTGCCTGCTCCGCTCCTGCCTGCTCCTGCCTGCTCTGCTCCGCTCCTGCTCCTGCTCCTGCCTGCTCCTGCCCCGCTCCTGCTCCTGCCTGCTCCGCTCCTGCTCTGCTCCTGCCTGCTCCTGCTCCTGCTTGCCCTGCTCCTGCTCCTGCCTGCTCCTGCCTGCTCTGCTCCTGCTCCTGCCTGCCCTGCTCCTGCCTGCCCCGCTCCTGCCTGCTCCTGCTCCTGCTCCTGCCTGCCCTGCTCCTGCCTGCTCCTGCTCCTGCTCCTGCTTGCCCTGCTCCTGCTCCTGCTTGCCCTGCTCCTGCCTGCTCCTGCTCCTGCTCCTGCCTGCCCCGCTCCTGCTCCTGCCTGCCCTGCTCCTGCCTGCTCCTGCTCGCCCTGCTCCTGCTCCTGCCTGCCCCGCTCCGCCCCAGTCGGAAGCCGGGGGCTTTGCCGGGCCCTGCGTCCCCCGCTGTCCCCAGGGCACCGGTGCCCTGGCCCCCAGCCCGCCACCGAGCCCCCCACCTCGCAGCCCTCCCTGCTCCACGGCCCAGGCCGCGCAGCCGGGGCAGGACCTTCCCGCAGGACAGCCGTGGCCCCGGCAGCCAAACCCGACCCTGCGCCGGCAGCAGAGCCGCCGGGCCCCGGCAGCGCCGCGGCGAGCGGGGGCATCGTACCGGGCAGAAGTAGGAGTTGTCGGTGATGGACTTGGCCACGGCGTGGTTGCTGGCGGACATCGCCATGATGAGCAGCAGCGCGTCCCTGGCCTGCTGCCCCAGCACGCCCTCGTGGTGGATGAAGGGGATGAGGAGGGAGAAGATGATGAGGTTGGCGGGGCCCTGGTCGGTGTGGCTGTGGAAGAAGAGCTCCAGGATGGAGGGCTCCTTGGCCACGGAGACGCAGAGCTGGTTGAGCAGCAGGACGAGGCTGTTCTCCAGCGGGGCGGAGGTGGGCTCGGCGCACAGGCTGAGCAGCCGCAGCAGCGGCGTCAGCACCGGCTTGTGCCGCAGCAGGGGCTGCCGGGCCTGGCTGATGAGCATCTCGTAGAGCTTCAGCTGCTCCACCTTGCGCTCCTCGGTGAAGTCTCCCTGCAGGTGCCAGCACAGCAGCCGCTCCAGCAGATTCTCGGCGGCCACGAACTCCAGGATGGGCCCGCGGGCCGCCTCCCCCCGCGGCCGGTCCTCCGCCAGCAGGTTCAGCATCTGGTAGGTGTTGTTGCGCACGGCGCTGAGGTCGTCGGGGGCCGGCTTGCAGCCGCGCCGCTCCAGGATGCGCAGGACCTGGAGGGAGAGCACGGCGACGCTGAGCGCCGGGATGGGGAGGGTCCCTGGAGCCAACGCCGAGCGCCAGGATGGGGAGGGTCCCTGCAGCTGAGTGCCGGGATGGGGAGGGTCCCTGCAGCTGAGTGCCGGGATGGGGAGGGTCCCTGCAGCCGATGCCGAGCGCTGGGGAGGGTCCCTGCAGCTGAGTGCCGGGATGGGGAGGGTCCCTGCAGCTGAGTGCTGGGATGGGGAGGGTCCCTGCAGCCGAGCACTGGGGAGGGTCCCTGCAGCCGACGCCAAGCGCTGGGGAGGGTCCCTGCAGCCGACGCCAAGCGCTGGGGAGGGTCCCTGCAGCCAACGCTGAGCGCTGGGGCGGGGACGGTCCCTGCAGCCGAGCACCAGGATGGGGAGGGTCCCTGTAGCCGAGTGCCGGGATGGGGAGGGTCCCTGCAGCCAACGCCAAGCGCCAGGACGAGGAGGGTCCCAGCAGCCGACGCTGAGCGCTGGGATGGGGAGGGTCCCTGCAGCTGAGTGCCGGGATGGGGAGGGTCCCTGGAGCCAACGCCGAGCGCCAGGATGGGGAGGGTCCCTGCAGCTGAGTGCTGGGATGGGGAGGGTCCCTGCAGCCGACACCAAGCGCTGGGGAGGGTCCCAGCAGCCAATGCCGAGCGCCGGGATGGGGAGGGTCCCTGCAGCTGAGTGCCGGGATGGGGAGGGTCCCTGCAGCCAACGCCGAGGGCTGGGATGGGGAGGGTCCCTGCAGCCGAGTGCTGGGATGGGGAGGGTCCCTGCAGCCGAGCACTGGGGAGGGTCCCTGCAGCCAACGCCGAGCGCCAGGATGGGGAGGGTCCCCGCAGCCGACGCCAAGCACCAGGATGGGGAGGGTCCCCGCAGCCGACGCCAAGCGCCAGGATGGGGAGGGTCCCTGCAGCCGAGCGCCGGGATGGGGAGGGTCCCTGCAGCCGACGCCGAGCGCCGGGATGGGGAGGGTCCGCGCCGCCGGCCCCGGCTCACCTGGGACCAGTGGTTCTTGAAGACCATGAGGCAGGTCTCGGGGTCGGCCGTGACGGGGGTCTGCAGGCTGGCGCTGCGGGGGGCACGCTGCCCGGCCGCCCGCGGGTTCAGCTTGCTCAGCCAGCTCATCCTCTCCATCGGCAGGGCAGGGGGACGGTCACGGGCAGCGGCGAGGCGTCCCGCGGGCCGGGCCGGATCCGGCTGCCGCCTGGCAGCGCCGCAGGGGCAGGGGGGAGCGGTGGGGCCGCAGGGCCCCTCTCTCCATGCTGCTGCCAGCCGGGGCTGGGCTGCGGGGGGGAGAGCGGCGGCTCAGAGCCCGCACGGGCGCGGGGGGCACCCGGCGCTGCCGGGGCGCTCGACCCCGCGCCGGGGCACGAGGTGGGGCAAGCAGCCGGGGTCTGGCAGCGCATCCCACGCACGGCTGGGATGCACGGGATCGTTTTGGCTCCCTCTTGACGCCCCTGTCCCAGCCCGGGACCCCCCGCCCCCGCGCCGCCGCCTCCGCTCCCCGCGCCGATCCTGCCCCACGGCGATAGAGCTGGCGATAGAGCACCCCGTGCTCGTCCCGGCCGGGCCGGCGCGGCCACGGTCCTGCCAGCGCGGAGCGGATGGCGGCCGAGGAGACCCGCGCCCTGCAGAAGCGTCGCCCTGGGGGGCTTGGGAGGGCAGCGCCGTGGGGCTGCCGTGCCGTGGGGCTGCCGTGCCGTGGGGCTGCCGCGCCATGGGGCTGCCGCGCCATGGGGCTGCCGCTGCGCCGTGGGGCTGCCACGCCGTGCCGGAGCCGCCGTGCCATGGGGCTGCCGCGCCGTGGGGCTGCTGCTGCGCCGTGGGGCTGCCGCTGTGCCGTGGCGCTGCCGCTGCGCCGTGGGGCTGCCGCTGCGCCGTGGGGCTGCCGCACCGTGCCGGAGCCGCCGTGCTGTGGGGCTGCCGCGCCGTGGGGCTGCCGCGTCGCGCCGGAGCCGCCGCGCTGGCCACGGGACGGACAGGCAGACGCGGGAGCGAGCGGCGCCCACGGGCAGCGGCCAAAGCGCCGGGCACCGCCAGCTCGTCCGCGGCCAGCAGCGCGGCGGGGCAGCTCGCCGCAGGAGGAGCGAGGCCGGCGGGGAGGCACCGGGGAAGCCCTCGAGCGCCGCAGCAGCGCGGTGCCAGCCCCAGTGCCGCGAGCGGAGAGGCCGGCGCAGCCCCGCAGCCCGGCGCTGCCGAGCGGGACAGGGAGCGCCGCGGCGAGCCGGGCCGGACGAGGCGCAGAGCGCGCGGAAGCGAAGTCGGCGCCGGCAGCGTGCCGCAGCCCCGCGCCGGGCACGGCTCCCCAGGCAGGGGCCGTGCAGGGACGGGTGGGCAGAGCGGCCGCGGCGGCGGTAACGGGGATGTTGGTGGCGGGGGGGGCCGCTGCAGCTCGCCGGTGGCACGCGGGAGCCGGCGGCAGCACCGCACTCGGTGGCTTCGCCCCACGAGACGCTGCCAGCCCGGTGTCGGCCTGAATCATGGAATCGTTGAGGTTGGAAAAGCCCTTCAAGAGCATCCAGTCCAACCAGTAACCTACGCTGCCAAGGCCACACCAAACCAGTTCAGGGCAGAGTCATAGTTCCATGTGTCCTGGCTTGGTGGCTGGATCATTTATAATGGAAATAAAAACTGGGAATCGCTAAAGTTGGAAAGGATCTCTAAGATCATCAGCCCAACCATCAGCCCAACACCCCCATGCCCACTAAACCATGGCCCCCAGTGCCACCTCTGCCTGTTTTTGAACCCCTCCAGGGCTGGGGACTCCCCCACCTCTCTGGGCAGCCTGCTCCAGTGCTTGACCGCTCTTTCCGTGAAGAAATCTCTCCCGATATCCAATCTAAAAAAGGACGCCCGCCACAGAAGGAGCCGGCTACCGGGGCCACCGCGCTGCCCCGCGGCTGCCTGCAAGCTGGGCAGGAGGCGGGGGTGCCGGAGGGGGAGAAGGGGGTGCCGGAGCGGGGAGAAGGGGGGTGCCGGAGCGGGAGAAGGGGGTGCCGGGAGGGGGGAGAAGGGGGTGCCGGAGCGGGAGAAGGGGGTGCCGGAGGGGGGAGAAGGGGGTGCCGAGAGGGGGAGAAGGGGTGTGCAGGAGCGGGAGAAGGGGGTGCAGGAGCGGGAGAAGGGGGGTGCCGGAGGGGGGAGAAGGGGGTGCCGGAGGGGGAGAAGGGGGTGCCGGAGGGGGAGAAGGGGGTGCAGGAGCGGGAGAAGGGGGTGCAGGAGCGGGGAGAAGGGGGTGCCGGAGGGGGAGAAGGGGGTGCCGGAGGGGGAGAAGGGGGGTGCCGGAGCGGGAGAAGGGGGTGCCGGAGCGGGGAGAAGGGGGTGCCCGGAGGGGGGAGAAGGGGGTGCCGGAGGGGGAGAAGGGGGTGCCGGAGGGGGAGAAGGGGGTGCCCGGAGGGGGAGAAGGGGGTGCCGGAGCGGGGAGAAGGGGGTGCCGGAGCGGGAGAAGGGGGTGCCGGAGCGCCAGGAGCTGCGCCAGGAAAGAGGAAGAGCAAGCGTGCCGGGGCGGCACCGGCCGGGAGGGCTCTGGCTGCCGGCTCTGCCTCCACGCCCAGCCCCGCACTTTGAACCCGGGAGCCGGCCCAGCCCGCGGCGCCCAGCACCCAGCCGGCACAGCCGGCACAGCCGCCCGCCCCCGCGCCCCACACCCGGCGGGGCCGATGGCCCGGCAGCCGCCAGCTTGGGGGTCACGGGCCCCCCAGCGACCGCGGCAGGGGTCCGGCCCCATAGCAGCCGGCGGCACCGCGCACGGGCAGGGCGGGGAAGGAGGCGCCCCCCGACACGCTGCCGGGGCGAGGGGGGACGCCCACAGACCCCTCGCACCGAGCAGGGGTCCCCACCCAGCCCCTTCCCCCCGACCGCGGCGTCGCGGGCCCTGCCGGCGACCCTGCCAGCGCCGCGACGGTGACGGGGAGCAGCAGGTACCCCTGCCCGCGGCGCGGACGGGGCTTCGTGCACCAGCACCGGCACCTCGCCCGGGGTCTGCTCTCTCCGGCGCCCTGGCTCCATCCCACCCGGCTCCATCCCACGCAGCCCACGCCGGCCCCGGCACGCGCTCCACGCCCCGCGGCAAGGAAGCCGGACCCGGCGAGGCCGCGACGGCGGGCTGCCGTCAAAACCAAAGCCTCGGTGGGACGCGCAAGCAGGCTGGGGCTGACCCCGACGAGGTGCCGGGAGCGGTGCCGGAGCCCTTCGGAGGCCCGGGGCCGGGGTGCGGGCAGGACCCCTGGGCAGGAGCGCGGCGGGAGGCGGCAGCGGGCGCTCAAAGCGAAATCCTCGGCGTTGCAAACGTGAGCTCGCCCGGCACGAGGGCCGACGGGCAGCACGGCACAAGGCCGCGCCGCGAGCATCGCCGACCGCAGCCGAGGCGGGGGCACCGGCAGCGTCGGCCTTCGCAACGGTGGGGAAAGCCCAGCTCGGCGGCTGCGGCAGCACCGACGGCGCGCCCACGGGCAGTGCGGCGCCACGCTGCTGCCAGGCAGCCGGCGGGGATATTTATAGTGCCCCGCACCCCGGCACCGCTCAGGCCCACCGCGGCGCGGGGATAGGCGCCGGCACAGAGCGCGGCGCTGCCCTGGGAGCCGGCTGCCTGCACCCACCGCCGCTGCCGGGGAGCCTGGGGTGGGGGCCAGCCCCACTGCAGCCCCCGCACCCGCGCGGACCCCGGCCAAGGCGCCCAGGAGCGCGTGGGAAGAGCGACGGTGCCAAGAGCCGGCGCCGGCTCCCGCACCGGCGGCTCCCGCGCCGGCAGCCCTCCCCGTGCCGGCAAACCCAGCTGCCGCGCCCCGCCAGAAATAGCATCCCCGGGGAAGCACGCGCGGCAGGGACAGCCGGAGCGGGGCCGGGTGCCGGAGCGCGCCGGGGCAGGGGGGCAGGCGCGGAGCCCTCGCCGGGGACGGCGGCCCGGTGCAGGGGCCGCGGCCGGGAGCAGCCGTCGCGTGCGGTTCCCATGCCGGGACGGGGCACGGCTCAGGCCTCCACCCTCCGCCGCCGGGCGGGGAGCGGCCCCGCGGCACGGCGAGGCCCCGCGGCACGGCGAGGCGCCGCGGCCCCGCCAGCGGCACGCACGCACCGGGGCTCAGCCGGGAGCAGCCAGAAGCCGGCGCGAGGCGGGCGGCAAGGAGAAGGTGGGCTGCCCCCGGGACGCGGCCCCGCGGCGGGGAGGGCAGAGGAGCTGCCACGGCGAGAGGGAAACGAAAACGGCCATTAACGAAAACCCAGACCGCAAAGGGCAGAAAGGAGGAAGCCGACGGCGGCAGAGCCGGAGCCGGGAGAGCGGAAAGCCGACACGGGCAGGGCAGGGCCCCGGCGCCTTCTCGAAGCACAGGAAGGAGGGGAGCGACACCCCGGGCAGCCGAGCACGGCGGTGCCGGCGGCAGGCGCACGCCAGGCATACTTGCACCGCGGCACAACCGGCATCCCGTTCCAGCGCGGGCGAGGCCTGACCGCAGTTGCTAAAGTTAGACCGCGCTGAAGGCCAGCGCGCCGGGGCGAGCCCCGGCACAGAGCGGCCGGCAGCACCGCGGCTCGCGCCCCACGCCAGGGTCAGGCTGCCCGGCACGGCGTCACCGCACGCGCCCCTCGCGGGGGCCGGCCGAGCGGGGCGCGAGCCGGCGCAGAGCAAAGCCATCGCCGCGGCGGGGACGGGACGGGCGACGCCCGGTAGTGCCCGCAGGACGTCGCGCGCCGGGGGGCAGCCGCAGCCACGCGGCCGGGCCGGCGAGGGGCCCCGACCGCCACGCGACAGCCCCGAGAGCGGGGTCTCGGCAGCCCCGTCCCGGCGCCGGACCCCTCGCCCATGCGTGGAGCGGAGCCGGCCGGCGGATGAGACCCACCGGGGCACGGCGCCGCTGAGCCGGCCGGCGCGCCGCAAGCCCGCCATTTGCCCACCGGGCTCCCGTGCCGGCGTGCGGCGAGGCGTCCCGGCTGCGGCAGAGCGGCGTTGCGCCGGGAGCGGGCAGCTCGCGCCCGCAGGCAGCCCCTCGGACGGGCAGCGCGCACCCGGCGGGCGTGGGGGCAGCCGTGGCGCTGCCGCGGCGAGGGCAGGGACACCGGCACGGCCCACTGCGGCCCCCGAGCCACGCGGCGGGCGCAGGGCCGCGGCACGGGGCTCGCCGCGGGGGCGACGGCAGGCGCGCAGCCGGGAGCTGCCGCTGCTCCCGGCGAGGCCGAAGGCCGCGGCTGGCACCCGGGGGCACCGGGCCGGCAGCACGGGGCCGGCATCCCACCCAAACTCACCCAGCGTGGGGCGGGGGCCGGCTCGTCGCCGGTGCCGGGCGGGCGCCGCAGCCGGGGCCGCGGGGGGTGCTGCTCGCCCCGGGCACCCCCCGGGCACGGTGGGAGCGGCCCCGGGACCCCCCCCGGCGCTGCCCACCCACCCGCTTACCTGCGGTCAAGGTCGCGGCGGGGCCCGTCCCGTCAGCGCCGCACCTGGGGGGGAGAGGGGGCGTCGGTGGCGGGGCCTGGCCCCCCCCCACTGCCCCCCAGCCCCCCGGGCTCCCCCCCAGTCCCCCCCGGCCCCCCCAGCCCCTCCGCACCCCCGGACCCCCCCTTGGCCCCCCCGGCCCCTCCGCACCCCTGGCCCCTCCGCACCCCCGGCCCCCCCTTGGCCCCCCAGCCCCTCCGCACCCCCGGACCCCCCTTGGCCCCCCCGGGCCCCCCCAGCCCCTCCGCACCCCCGGACCCCCCCTGACCCCCCCGGGCCCCTCTGCACCCCCGGGCCCCCCCGGCCCTCCCGACCCCCCCGGCCCCTCCGACCCCCCTAGCCCCCCCCGGCCCCTCCGCACCCCCGACCCCCCCCAGCCCCCCCCGGCCCCCCCGCACCCCCAGGCCCCCCCGGCCCCTCCGCACCCCTGGCCCCTCCCGGCCCCCCCGGCCCAAGGCCCCGGGCTCGGCCGCGCCTCACGGCACCCCCGGGGGCGGAGCAGCCCCGCAGCCCCCGGCCCGGCCCCCCCCGCTCGGGGACCCCCCGGGGCCGGGCAGCCCCGCACGGCCAAGGGCGGCCCGGGCGCTCGGCTGCAACCGGTACGAGGGGGCCCGGCCCGGCCCCCCCGAGCCCCCCGAGCCCCCCGGCCCCGCTCCCGGCCCCCCCGAGCCCCCCGGCCCCGCTCCCGGCCCCCCCGGCCCCGCTCACCGCCCGCCCCCGCCGCGGGCCCCCCGCGCCCGCCGCCATCTTCCCGCCGCCGCCCGACGCCCCGGCCGCGCAGGCCACGCCCCCGGCCACGCCCCCGGCCGCGCAGGCCACGCCCCCGCCACGCCCCGGTCGCGCAGGCCACGCCCCCCGGCCACGCCCCCAGCCACCCCCCCCCCCCGCCACGTAGGCCACGCCCCCGCCTCGTCCCCCGCCTCGTCCCCGCCGCTGGGCGGGGCCCGGCGCTCCCCGGCGCTGATTGGTGGAGCCGCGCCCGGGGCGGGGCCTGGGAGAAGGCGGGGGCGGGAGGGGGCGGGAGAGGGCGCGCGGGAACCGGGCACAGGGGGACCCCCGCACCGGGACCCCCGCATTGAGCACCCCGCACCGGGACCCCCCGCACCGGGACCCCCGCATTGAGCACCCCGCACCGGGCACCCCCGCATTGAGCACCCCGCACCGGGACCCCCGCACCGGGACCCCCGCATTGAGCACCCCTGTACCGGGCACCCCCGCATTGAGCACCCCGCACCGGGCCCCCCCGCACCGGGACCCCCGCATTGAGCACCCCGCACCGGGACCCCCGCACCGGGACCCCCGCATTGAGCACCCCGCACCGGGCACCCCCGCATTGAGCACCCCCGCACCGGGACCCCCGCACCGGGACCCCCGCATTGAGCACCCCCGCACCGGGCACCCCCGCACCGGGACCCCCGCATTGAGCTCCCCGCACCGGGCACCCCCGCATTGAGCACCCCGCACCGGGACCCCCGCACCGGGACCCCCGCATTGAGCACCCCTGTACCGGGCACCCCCGCACCGGGACCCCCGCATTGAGCACCCCGCACCGGGCACCCCCGCACCGGGACCCCCGCATTGAGCACCCCGCACCGGGCACCCCCGCACCGGGTACCCCCATACCCGGTACCCCCCACACCAGATACTCCTGTACCAGGCCCCCCTGTATTGGGTACCCCTGCACAGGGTACCCCCGCACTGGGCACCCCCTCACCGGGTACTCCTGTACCGGGTACCCCTATATTGGGCACCCCTGTACCAGGCCCCCCCGCATTGGGCACCCCCGCACCGGGCACCCCCGCACCGGGCACCCCTGCATTGAGCACCCCTGTACCGGGCACCCCCATACCAGCCACCCCTCTACCAAGCACCTCTGCACTGGGTACCCCTGTACCGGGCACCCTGTATCAGGTACCCCCTTTACTGGGCACCCCCGCATTGAGCACCCTGTATCGGGTACCCCCGCACCAGGTACCTCCACACCGGGCACCCCTGTATCAGGTACCCCCACACTGGCAGCCCTGTATCAGGTACCCCCGCCCCAGGTACCCCCACACCGGCACCCCTGTATCGGGTACCCCCGCCCCGGGTACCCCCGCATTGAACACCCCTGTATCAGGTAACCCCGCACTGGATACCCCCGCACCAGCACCCCTGTATCAGGCACCCCCGCACCGGGTACCCCTGCACTGGCACCGCTGTATCAGGTACCCCTACACCAGGTACCCCCGCACCAGCACCCCTGTATCAGGTACCCCTGCCCCGGGCACCCCCACACCAGGTACCCCTGCACTGACACCCCTGTATCGGGTACCCCCACACCAGGTACCACCGCACCAGCACCCCTGTATCAGGCACCCCTGCACCAGCACCCCTGTATCAGGTACCCCCGCCCCGGGTACCCCCACACCGGCACCCCTGTATCAGGTACCCCCGCACTGGATACCCCCGCACTGGCACTGCTGTATCAGGTACCCCCGCACTGGATACCCCCGCACTGGCACTGCTGTATCAGGTACCCCCGCACTGGATACCCCCGCACCGGCACCCCTGTATCAGGTACCCCCGCCCCGGGTACCCCCACACCGGCACCCCTGTATCAGGTACCCCCGCACTGGATACCCCCGCACTGGCACCCCTGTATCGGGTACCCCCGCACCGGGCACCCCCGCACCAGGTACCCCTGCACTGACACCCCTGTATTGGGTACCCCCGCCCCGGGTACCCCCACACCGGCACCCCTGTATCGGGTACCCCCACACCAGGTACCACCGCACCAGCACCCCTGTATCAGGCACCCCTGCACCAGCACCCCTGTATCAGGTACCCCTGCACTGGATACCCCCACACCGGCACCCCTGTATCAGGTACCCCCGCACTGGATACCCCCGCACTGGCACTGCTGTATCAGGTACCCCCGCCCCGGGTACCCCCACACCGGCACCCCTGTATCAGGTACCCCCACACCAGGTACCACCGCACCAGCACCCCTGTATCGGGTACACCCGCCTCGGGTACCCCCACACCAGCACCCCTGTATCGGGTACCCCCCGCCCCGGGCACCCCCGCACCAGGTACCCCTGCACTGACACCCCTGTATTGGGTACCCCCGCCCCGGGTACCCCCACACCGGCACCCCTGTATCAGGTACCCCCGCCCCGGGTACCCCCACACTGGCACCCCTGTATCAGGCACCCCCGCCCCGGGTACCCCCGCACCAGGTACCCCTGCACTGACACCGCTGTATCAGGCACCCCCGCCCCGGGTACCCCCACACCGGCACCCCTGTATCAGGCACCCCCGCCCCGGGTACCCCCGCCCGGGCACAGCCCTGGCACCACCCCGGGCACCGGGAGCCGTGCGGCTCCTGGCAGAGGGCACCACCGGCACCGGCCATGGGGCACGGAGCCGGCCCTGCTGCCCCCAGCACCCCGCACCCCCGTCCCAGACCCACACGGGCACAGACCCCCACGGCGCCCGCTGTGCCGCGCATCCCTGCCCCGCGGGCCCGGGGCCGGCTCCCGCCGTGCCGCCTTCGCGGGCGATCCGGCGTCGCCCAGCACCCGCCGCCCCGGCGCTGGCACCGAGCACCGAACACAGAACACCAAGCACCGAGCTGCCCCGGCACTGGCGCCGAGCACCGAGCACCGAGCACCGACCACCGAGCACCGAGCACCAAGCACCGAGCCATCCCGGTGCTGGCACCGACCACCGAGCACCGAGCACCGAGCACCGAGCCATCCCGGTGCTGGCACCGACCACCGAGCACCGAGCACCGAGCACCGAGCCATCCCGGTGCTGGCACCGAGCACCGAGCACCAAGCACCGAGCCATCCCGGTGCTGGCACCGACCACCGAGCACCGAGCACCGAGCACCGAGCCATCCCGGTGCTGGCACCGACCACCGAGCACCGAGCACCGAGCACCGAGCCATCCCGGTGCTGGCACCGACCACCGAGCACCGAGCACCGAGCACCGAGCCATCCCGGTGCTGGCACCGACCACCGAGCACCGAGCACCAAGCACCGAGCGCCGAGCACCGAGCACCGAGCACTGAGCACCGAGCACTGAGCACCGAGCACCGAGCCATCCCGGTGCTGGCACCGAGCACCGAGCACCGAGCACCAAGCACCGAGCACCGAGCACTGAGCACTGAGCACTGAGCACCAAGCCATCCCGGTGCTGGCACCGAGCACCGAGCGCCGAGCCATCCTGGCACTGGCACCGAGCACCGAGTGCCGAGCACGAAGCACTGAGCACCGAGCCGTCCCGGTGCTGGCACCAAGCACCGAGCACCGAGCACCGAGCACCGAGCCATCCCGGTGCTGGCACCGACCACCGAGCACAGAGCACTGAGCACCGAGCACCGAGCCATCCCGGTGCTGGCACCGAGCACCGAGCACCGAGCACCGAGCACCGAGCCATCCCGGTGCTGGCACCGACCACCGAGCACCGAGCACCGAGCCATCCCGGTGCTGGCACCGACCACCGAGCACCGAGCACCGAGCCATCCCGGTGCTGGCACTGAGCACCGAGCACCGAGCACCGAGCACCGAGCCATCCCGGTGCTGGCACCGAGCACCGAGCACCAAGCACTGAGCACTGAGCCGTCCTGGCGCTGGCACCGAGCACTGAGCCATCCCGGTGCTGGCACCAAGCACCGAGCACTGAGCACCGAACACTGAGCACCGAGCACCGAGCCGCCCCGGTGCTGGCACCGAGCACTGAGCACCAAGCACCAAGCGCCGAGCACCAAGCCACCCTGGTGCTGGCACCGAGCACCGAGCTGCCCCGGCGCTGCTGCCCCACACCTCCCCACACCGCTGCGCCGCCCCGCTTTCGGCTGCCATGGAGGTGATGTTCCTCCCGGCAGCGGGCACGGCGCCGCGGGTTGGCTCTGGGGCGAGAGCAGCGCTGACGGCGCGGGGCCGGTGCGGCTGTCGCTGAGCAGCGCTGACGCCAGGCCCGGGCTGCTGCGGCGCGGGGCGACCGCGACGGCTGGGGGGGCTGGGGGGGTGCTGGGCTCTGCTGCCACGGAACAGCGATGGGATGAGAGAAAACAGGCTCAAGCTGCGCCAGGGGAGGTTTAGGTTGGATATTGGGAGAAATTTCTTCATGGAAAGGGTGGCCAAGCATTGGACCAGGCTGCCCAGAGAGGTGGGGGAGTCCCCATCCCTGGAGGGGTTCAAAAAATGGGCAGAGGTGGCACTGGGGGACATGGTTTAGTGGGCATGGGGGTGTTGGGTTGATGGTTGGACTGATGATCTTAGAGATCCTTTCCAACCTTAATGATTCCCAGTTTTTACTTTCATTAACAAATAACCCAGCCCCCAAGGCAGGAAACATGGAATGATGACTCTGCCCTTGATGGGTTTGGTGTGGCCTTGGCAGCGTTGGGTCAATGGCTGGGCTGGGCGATCTTCAAGGGCTTTGCCAACCTCAACGGTTCCATGATTCCATGACTTTCCAGCTCCCCCTGCTCTGCCAGGGGCACAAGGAGCTGGGAGGGGGCACAGCCAGGAGAGTTGATCCCAACTGCCCCAAGGGCCATTCCATACCATACGGCGTCATGGGCAGTATGGAAACTGGGGGGGTTGGCTGGGGAGCAGCGATCGCTGCTGGGAACTGGCTGGGCATCGGTCGGCGGGTGGGGAGCAATTGCATTGGGCATCACTGGCTTTGGATATTATTATTATTTTATTGTTACTATTATCATTGCCATTTTACTTTATTTCAACGATTAACCTGTTTTTCCCTCCCCCCAGCAGTGTTTCTCACCCCAACTCCCCCAATTCTCTCCCCACCCCCGGGGCAGCGAGCGGCCGCGCGGTGCTGAGCCGCTGCTGGGGCTGAGCCCCGACGCCCCCCCCGCGCCCCGACCCCGGCACCGGGCGTCCCGCAGAGCCCCCGGCTCTGCCCGGCTGCGCCCAAACCCAGGGCAGGGGCTCCCGCGCCACAGCCCCGGCAGAGCCCGGCGACGGCCCCCGCCGCCCCGGTGCTGGCGCGGCCCCAGCATCCCGGGGGATGCCCGCGTTGCCGGGATGCACCCGGCGCCGGCAGAGCCGTGCGGCTGCGTCGCGCCAAGGGACCGCGCTCGGTGCTGCGGCTGGGCCGCCGCGCCCACCGGGTGCCCCGGGACCGCGGGACCCTCACCGGCACTCGCGGCGCAGGATGCACGGCCTCGGCTCCCGCCTGTCGCGCCGTTGGGTTCGGCCCCAACCGCGGGGCACCACCGGGCTCACCGCCACGGCCGAGCCTGGCACCAGCACCGGGCACGCCTGCGGGTGAGCGTGGCACGGCGCCCAGCCGAGGGGCGCGGGGTGGGAGCGCGCGGCCAGGACCCCCCTCGCCCCCCGCGCCGCGGCGAGGGCCCGGCCGAGCCACGGAGCCAGCGGCGGCATGGGCCCGGCGCAGGGGTGGCGGGGCCGGCGCGGCGGGGCTGGGGTTGCAGCCCTGAGCCCCCTCTGCCCCCCTCCGGCAGCGCCGACGCCGCCCCCCAAAACTGGATCCTGGACCCCTCCGGAGACTGGTACTACCGGTGGATCAGCGTCATGGCGCTGCCGGTGCTCTACAACTGGGTCGTCCTCATCTGCAGGTGCCCGGGCGCTGCTGCCGAAGGCCCCCGGCGCCCGCAGCGAGGGTGGGCGCCGGGGGCCGGGGTGGGGGCGCGGGGGGCACCCCGGGGGCCCCGGGCGCGGTGCCGGCGCCGGTGACGCCGCCGGCGCTGCAGGTGCTGCTTCCCCGCCGTGCAGCAGCGGCACATGGCGCTGTGGCTGAGCCTGGACTACGTCTGCGACGCGCTCTACCTGCTGGACATGGCCGCGCGGCTCCACACCGGTGCGTGCCCGCGCCTGCCCCACGCCTGCCCCACGCCTGTGCCACGCCTGCCCCGCGCCTGCCCCACGCCTGCCCCACACCTGCCCCACGCCTGCCCCACACCTGCCCACTCCTGTGCCACGCCTGCCCCACGCCTGCCCCACGCCTGCCCCACACCTGTGCCACGCCCGCCCCACGCCTGCCCCACACCTGCCCACTCCTGCCCCACGCCCGCCCCACGCCTGCCCCACGCCTGCCCCACGCCTGCCCCGCACCTGCCCCACGCCTGCCCCGCACCTGCCCCACACCTGCCCCACGCCTGCCCCACACCTGCCCACTCCTGTGCCACGCCTGCCCCACGCCTGCCCCGCACCTGCCCCACACCTGCCCCACGCCTGCCCCACACCTGCCCACTCCTGTGCCACGCCTGCCCCACGCCTGCCCCACACCTGCCCCACACCTGCCCACTCCTGTGCCACGCCTGCCCCACGCCTGCCCCACGCCCGCCCCATTCCTGTGCCACGCCTGCCACATGCTTGTCCCACGCCTGCCCCACGCCTGCCCCACACCGGCCCCACACCTGCCCCACGCTGGCCCCAAGCCTGCCCCATGCCTGTGCCGCACCTGTGCCACGCCTGCCCCACGCCTGCCCCACACCTGCCCCATGCCTGCCCCATGCCTGTGCTGCTCCTGTGTCACGCCCGCCACATGCTTGTCCCATGCCTGCCGCATGCCTGCCCCACACCTGCCCCATGCCTGCCCCACGCCTGCCCCACACGTGCCCCACGCCTGTGCCACGCCTGTGCCACGCCTGCCACATGACTGCCCCACACCTGCCACATGCCTGCCCCACACCTGCCCCACGCCTGCCCCAAGCCTGCCCCATGCCTGTCCCATGCCTGTGCCATGCCTGTGCCACACCTGCCCCACACCTGCCCCAAGCCTGCCCCATGCCTGCCCCATGCCTGTGCCATGCCTGTGCCACGCCTGCCCCACACCTGCCCCACGCCTGCCACATGCCTGCCCCATGCCTGTGCTGCTCCTGTGCCACGCCTGCCACTTGCTTGTCCCACGCCTGCCCCATGCCTGCCCCACACCTTCCCCACACCTGCCCCACGCCTGCACCATGCCTGCACCCTGCGGGCCCCACGCCTGCCCCACACCTGCCCCACGCCTGCCCCATGCCTGCACCCTGCGGGCCCCACACCTGCCCCATGCCTGCCCCACACCTGCCCCGCGCCTGCCCCATGCCTGTGCAATGCCTGTGCCACGCCTGCCACATGACTGCCCCACACCTGCCCCACGCCTGCCCCGCGCCTGCCCCACGCCTGCCCCCGCAAACGCACGCTAACCTGCGTGCGCAGATGCGTTCACGCGCACACAGGCGCACGTCTGCGCCCACAGCTACGTGCAAGCAGCCACACGCGCGCACACCCGCGCGCACACCCGCACACACGCACGCGCACACACGCACGCGCACCCACGCGTCAGACCGTCGCGGGGCACGCGCCCGCGCCCGCCCGCGCACCCCCACCCGGCCGGCACCGCCCTCGCCCCAGCAGCCAGCCCGGCGCGGGGGGGTGGGCACGCGGGGGTCCCCACACCCACCGCCGGCAGCGCAGGGACCCCAGCCCCGGCGAGGACCCCATGGGGACCCCCCCGCGCCGCCCCGCGCCCGTCGCGCATCGCTCGGGGCCCCCCCCTCGCCGGGAGACCCCCCCCCGCGCCGGCGTGCCCCCCGCCGCGGACCCCCGGCGGCGATGGGGCTCCTGACCCGCCGCCCCCCAGGCTTCCTGGAGGACGGCATGCTGGTGCGGGACCGCGGCCGGATCCGGCGGCGCTACCTGCGCTCCCGGTCCTTCCTCTGGGACGCGGCCGCGGTGCTGCCCACCGACCTGCTGTACCTGCGCCTGGGGCCCGGCGCGCCGGCGGTGCGCGCCAACCGCTGCCTGCGGGCGCCGCGGCTGCTGGAGGCCTTGGCGCGGCGGGAGACGCGCGCGGCCCGCCCCAACGCCTTCCGCCTCGCCAAGCTGGCGCTCGGCGGGGTCGTCGCCATCCACTGGCACGGCTGCCTCTACTTCGCCCTCTCGGCCCGGCTGGGGCTGGGCGCCGACGCCTGGGTCTGCCCCAACGCCAGCCGCCCGCTGCGGCAGTACCTGCACAGCTTCTACGTCTCCACCCTCGTCCTCGCCACCGTGGGCGACACGCCGCAGCCCCGGCGCGAGGAGGAGTTCCTCTTCCTCACCGCCGGCTTCCTCCTGGCCGTGCTGGGCTTCGCCGCCATCACGGGCGGCATCGCCTCCGTCGTCTCCAACGTGGACGCGGCCGACGCCGCCTTCTACCCCGACGCCGAGCCGGTGCGGCGCTACCTGCGGGCGCGGGGCGCGGGCGGGCGGCTGGCGCGGCGGGTGGCCCGCTGGCACCGGCACCTGCGGGAGCAGCGCAAGCTGCCGGCGGAGCCGGCGGTGCTGCGGCACCTGCCCCCCGGGCTGCGGGCGGAGGTGGCGGCCGCCGTCCACCTCCCGGCCCTGCGCCGCGTCGGCCTCTTCCGCGGCTGGGAGCGCGGCGTGCTGCAGCGGCTGGCGCTGCGGCTGCGGCCCCGGGCCTGCGGCCCCGGCGAGCTCGTGTGCCGCAGGGGCGACGTGGGGCGCGAGATGTACTTCGTCCGCGAGGGCCGGCTGGCCGTGCTGGCGGAGGACGGCGTCACGCGGCTGGCCGTGCTGGGCGAGGGGCTCTATTTCGGGGAGATCAGCCTCATCGGCATCCAAGGTCGGCCCCCGCCGCTCCCCGCCGCGGCCCCGCCGCGGCCGCCCCGGCCTCACCGCAGCCCCCGCTCTCCTCCCGCGCCGCAGGGAACGCCGCGGGGAACCGGCGCACGGCCGACATCGTCAGCATCGGCTACTCCGACCTCTTCTGCCTCTCCAAGGAGGACCTGGCGGCCGTGCTGAGCCAGTTCCCCGGCGCCCGCGCCGCCATGGAGGCCAAGGGCCGCCAGCTGCTGCGGCACGTGGGCAAGCTGGACGCGGGCGCCGAGGCGGCGGCGGCGGAGGCCGAGCGCCGGACGCGGGCGATGGAGGCGGCCCTGGAGGGGCTGCGGAGCCGGGCGGCGCGGCTGCTGGCACGGCTGGAGTCGGGCGCCTGCAAGCTGGCGCTGCGCGTCCGGCGCCTCGAGCGACGGCTGCGGCACCGGCACCGGCGGCACCGGCGGCCTGCCGGGGGAACGGGCCCTGCGCCGGGAGAGGGTCCTGCGGGGGCGCAGGGTCCCATGGAGGCTCAGGGTCCCGGGGGAGCTCAGGGTCCCACAGGGGTGCAGGGTCCCAGGGGGGCTCAGGGTCCCACGGGGGCACAGGGTCCCACAGGGGTGCAGGGTCCCCCCAAGGTGCAGGGTCCTGGGGGGGCGCAGGGTCCCACAGGGGTGCGGGGTCCCAGGGGGGCTCAGGGTCCCCCCAAGGTGCAGGGTCCCACAGGGGTGCGGGGTCCCAGGGGGGCTCAGGGTCCCCCCAAGGTGCAGGGTCCCGGGGGGGCGCAGGGTCCCACAGGGGTGCGGGGTCCCATGGAGGCTCAGGGTCCCAGGGGGGCTCAGGGTCCCCCCAAGGTGCAGGGTCCCACAGGGGTGCAGGGTCCCAGGGGGGCTCAGGGTCCCGGAGGGGCGCAGGGCCCCCCCAGGGTGCAGGGTCCCAGGGGGGTGCAGGGTCCCCCCAGAGCTCAGGACCCCCCCGGGCCCTGGGGTCCCCCCGGGGTGCGGGGTCCCAGGGGGGCTCAGGACCCCCCCAGCGCTCAGGGCCCCCCCCGGGGTGGGGGGTGCGGGGGGTGCGGGGGGCGCGGGGGGTGCGGGGCCCGGGCGCTGAGGGTCCCGGGGGGGAGGGGGGAGCAGCGGCAGCGGCGGCGGGGGGTCGGGGGCAGCCCTCGCCGGGACGGGCACAGCCGCTGCTGGGTGACAGTGACAGCCGCTGCTGGGTGACGGGCACAGCCGTTGCCAGGTGACGGGCACAGCCGTTGCTAGGTGACAGGCACAGCTGTTGCTAGGTAACGGGCACAGCCGTTGCTAGGTGACGGGCACAGCCGTTGCCGGGTGACGGGCACAGCCGTTGCTAGGTAACAGGCACAGCCGTTGCTAGGTAACAGGCACAGCTGTTGCTAGGTGACGGGCACAGCCGTTGCCGGGTGACGGGCACAGCCGTTGCTAGGCAACAGGCACAGCCGTTGCTAGGTGACGATGGGCTGTTCATGGACCGGGAGAGCGCGGCAACGGCGGTGGCACCGGATGGGGACGGGGATCGGGATCGGGATGGGGGAGGGATATGGATATGGATAGGGATAGGGATAGGGATTGGGATTGGGATTGGATAGGGATTGGGATAGGGGATTGGGATTGGATTGGGATTGGGATTGGGATTGGATAGGGATTGGGATAGGGATTGGGATTGGGAAAAGGATAGGGATTGGGATAGGGATTGGATTGGGATAGGATGGATAGGGATAGGGATAGGGATAGGGATAGGGGATAGGGATTGGGATTGGGATAGGGATTGGGATAGGGATTGGGATAGGGATTGGGATTGGATAGGGATTGGGATAGGGATTGGGATTGGGATTGGGATTGGGATAGGGATTGGGATAGGGATTGGGATTGGGATTGGGATTGGGATAGGGATTGGGATAGGGGATAGGGATTGGGATGGGATAGGGATAGGGATGGGATTGGGATAGGGGATAGGGATAGGGATAGGGATAGGGATAGGGATTGGGATTGGGATAGGGGATAGGGATAGGGATAGGGATAGGGATTGGGATTGGGATAGGGATAGGGATAAGGCTATGGATAGGGATAGGGATGGGGCTGGGGCTGGGGCTGGGGCAGGGACATGGACATGGATATCGATAGGGGCAGGGCAGGAATAAGATGGGGCAGGGGAAGGATTGGGATAGGGACAGGGATTGGAAGGAT